>NC_081554.1:71847303-71871310 GCF_963082655.1 Stomoxys calcitrans | reverse complement strand
GCAAACATTTTTTCAGCGGTGGTTATCCCACCATTATTGCTGACGACATTTTTTGAAGTAGTGAGCTTTGGCAATTAAAAACAGGTCCCTTTTCGATGAGTATTTGAGTACTATTCCTTAATTGAATACTCACAATTAACCATACCATTAATCTTAAACTCCAAGTATATAGATGACCTCAATAAACTGAATATTTGTTTTGGTTGAAAATATTCAGCTCTAGAATGTGCCTGTTGCAATTACAAAAGTTTTCCCATTTATCAACATGTGAACTGTAGTATATTTGCTTTCATTCCGACCGACTGCTTCCATGTTTCATTCCACCTCCTGTTCGAACACATACGCATATGGAACGCATTTATTTAATCCGGATTTTCATATGTGAAGGGAAGCGATTTCAGTTTTGTTTGAGTTTGTGCAAATGTCACAGTAATTATGTAATGTCACGTAAAATCATCACGGTTGATATTCCTTTTTTTCATTCGCGGCAATGATAAATATTTATTCTTATCTTTTGTTATGGTTTTCATTGTAAGTCAACACATGACGATGATGACTATATTTGAAGTGTGTTGAAAGTAGGCAGAAAAAACTAAAAGTGCATTAAGTACGGCCGACCCGAATCTTATATACGCTCCACCATGAATCGCATCTGTCAAGTTCTTTGGCCGATATTGATTTATAGGCACAGAAAGGATAATGGATAAGAAGTCATATATTATTTGGGCTATACCAAGTTATGAACCTATTGAGGCCATAATAATTGCGCCCTCTAGAGGCTAACAAATTCAAGATTCGATATCGAATTATATGGGAGCTATATTAGGTTATGAAACGATTTAAACCATTGATGGCGCAGTTGTTTAAAGTCAAAATTAAATAATTTGTGAAAAATTTTAGCCAAATCGGATTAGAATTGCGCCCTCTAGCGGCTCAAGAAGTGAACATCCGAGATTGGTATATATGGGAGATACATCAGGCAATGACCCGATTTCGGTCATACTTGGCACAGTTGTTGGAAGTCAAAACAAACCACTTTGGGTAAATCGCCAATTAGCCAAATTGGTTAAAACTTTCGCCCTCTAGCGGCTCAAGAATTGAAGATCCGAGAGCCGATTTTAATGGGAGCTATTTCAGGCAATAAACCGATTTGAACCATACTTGACACAGTTGTTGATGGTCCAAAAACAACATATTCATGCAAAATTTTAGCCAAATTGGATAACAATAGCGCCCTCTAGAGGCTCACGAATCCAAGATCCCAGATCGGATTATATGGGAGTTATATCAGGTTATGAACCGATTTGAACCATATGCAGCGAAGTTGATTGTAATCAAAATATAACACTTGGTGCAAAATTTCAGCCAAATCGGATAAGAATTGCGCCCTCTAGCTGTTCAAGAAGTAAAAATCCGATATCCGGTATATATGGGAGATTTATTAGGTAATGAACCAATTTGGGCTATACTTAGCACAACTGTTGATGGTCAAAACAAAATACTTTATGCAGAAATTGGTAACAATTGCGCCCTCTAGAGGCTCAAAAAGTCAAGATCCGAGATCGGATCATATGGAATCCATAACAGGAAATGCACCGATTTGGGCCATACTTGGCACAGTTGCTTATGGTCTAAGATCAGTTTATATGGAAGCTGTATCGGGTATAGAACCGATTTGGGCACAGATGTTGGTGGCAAAACCATAACTTTATGACAAATCGGATAATAATTGCGCCCTCTAGAGGCTAACGAATTCGAGAACCGATATCCGATTATATGAGAGCTATATCAGGTTATGAACATATTTAGCACAGATGTTGATGGTCAAACCAAAACACTTCATGCAAACTCTCAGCCAATCGGTATATATTGGAGCTATATCAGGTAAAGAACGGATTTGGGCCATACTTGGCACAGTTGTTGATGATGAAACCAAAATACTTTATGACAATTCGCAGCCAAATTGGATTCAAATTGCGCCCTCTAGCGCAATTAGGATTCTAATTGCGCCCTCTAGCGGCTCAAGAAGTCAAGATCCGAGATTGGTTTAAATATCAGCTATAACCGGTAATGAACCGATTTTGAACAGTTGTTTAAGGTCAAACTACAAAATTTTAGCCAAATCGAATAGGAATTGCGCCCTCTAGCGGCTCAAGAAGTCAAGATCCGAAATTGGTTTAAATATCAGCTATATACGGTAATAAACCGATTTGAACAGTTGTTTAAGGTCAAACTACAAAATTTCAGCCAAATCGAATAGGAATTGCGCTATCTGACGTCTGAAGAAGTTACGATCTTAAATCGGTTTATATGGGAGATAGGTAAAGTAAGAGTGACAGTGCTTTACAGACTCACTTAGACAATTTTAAGTCCTTTGTGATACCACAGTAGCGACAGACCAAGGCTTCTGGCGGGAATCGCACCCACGACACCTGCACTGGTAATCCAAGCACGCTACCAACTCGGATACTGGGCGCCCATATGGGAGACATAACAGATAATGAACCGATTTGGGCCATACTTGGCACAGTTATTAATGATCAAACCACAACACTTCATGCAAAATGTCAACCAAATCGGTTAAAAATAGCCCCCTCTAAAGGCAGAAGAAGTCAAAATCCAGAATCGGTTTATACACACTAATAGGAAGCATTCTAGCATTCAAGCACCTAGCTTTATTTCTTCGAAAGTTAGCTTGCCTCGCGAGAAGACGAGGTTAGTACTGAAAGGAATCTGCACCCGGGCAATGACAAAGGAATTGCTCCAGCGTCTCATCATCTTCCCCGCATGCCCTACACATGCTATCACTTGCCGCACCGATTTTACATAAGTGAGCTCGTAGTCCTATGTGTTCCGTTATGATACCAATAGCAATACTGACCTCCTTCTTACTTCATTTCAGTAATAGCCTCGTCTTCTCACGATATGGGTCACCCCATAGGATTTTTGCCGTCCTACCGACCGTTTCGCTGTTTCACAATGTTGCATGCGCATTCGTCGCCCACTTCCTTAACTCGGACTGCATCGACCCGAAAGGCTTCGGGTTAACCAAGTTTATTGACGGCAGTCCTCCACTTACTCCGTTATGGCCCGGAACCCAAACGATGAGGATTTTGCCATCCTCAGAGAATGCGTTAATCTCCTTCTTACACTGCAAGACTGTTCGTGACCATACCGTCCTGGATGTTATTGTCCTTATGGCAATTTTACTGTCGGTAAAGATGTTCACACTCGACGTCCTCTCGTTCGCACCACACCACGTCACGCATTCCGTGATCGCCCGGACCTCCGCCTGCAGTACCGTATTATGGTTAGGCAGTCTAAAACAGATCTCAATCCCTGGGTTCTCAATGTAGACCCCGCAGTACCGTATTATGGTCAGGTAGTCTAAAACAGATCTCAGTCCCTGGGTTCTCAATGTAGACCCCCAGGCCCCTTATGTCCTCTAGCTTTGATCCATCCGTGTAACATGATTTTCCAGATGGCAATTGTAGGGTTCCGTCAATCCAAGACTGTGCCGATGGTAGCGGTGCCTCGCACTTGACCTCAATGGCTGTCTCACACTTAATCTGTATGTCAATGGGTCGGATATCTAGAATAGTCTCCAGTGCCCTAGTGGGCGCGGTCCTCATCGCCCCGCCAAGACAACATGTTCTCTGAATCTGTTGTATGGTCCTTATTTAGCACTTTTTCTCCATAGCAGTCCACCAAGCTACTGAGGCGAAAGTAAGTTTTGGTCTAATCACGCTCCTGTAGAGCCAGTGAACAATCCTCGGGTACAGACCCCATTTCAGGCCTAGGGTCGGTCTACATAGTGTCCAATATCTGTGAGCCTTCTCAGTACACTCCTGAATGTGAAACTTCCAATTCAGTTTCCCGTCCAAGACCACTCCTATGCAATTGACCTTGTCCGATATCGAAATCCTTTCGTTGAGGAAACGTGGTTCTATGTCTAACTATAGTCTGATATGGACTATAGCAGGATCGTATGATGGAAGGCTTAATACAAGCCACTGTGTCAAATTCGGTTAGTAAATTCAGCTTATATGGGCTCAAGACCCTTTCTCGGTAGATCGGTCTGCTATATCTGAATAAACACCGATCTGAATCATATTTGAGTAGGATATCCAGAGGCTTTAATCAACGAACCATTGCAAATTTCAGCGAATTCGGATAATAATTGCGGTTTTTATGGGCATAGGACCCTAAACCGGCATTACGGTCTATATGGCTGCTATATGTAAATATGGTCCGATAAGGGCCATATTCGGTTCAAATATCGGGGCCCCAAGTACAACTTCCTGTTTCAAATTTCAGCGATATCGGACGAAAAATGCGATTTTTTTGGCTTGATACCCTAAATTGGCAAATCGGTCTATATGGCAACTATAGCCAAATTGAGTCTGAATTGGTCCATTGAAGAATTGAACCTGCCTATAGAAGAAACTAGGTGACCCGGGCCCGCTCCGCTGCGCCTTCTTTTACTTTATATGGAACAAAAGTTTCCTTGGAATATTTATTTTCGACAATTAAAAAGCTTTTAGTGAAATACATGGTCCTTAATTTGGATATAAAATTCGTATTCTTCTCCCAAATACCTTTATTTGAGCTCCATATTGCGATGGTCACTAAAAAATTGCTGTTTGTAGGGTATTTTGGGAAAGGGGCAGACCCCCAGAAAACCTTACCCCCCAATATCTTTCATTTAAGCTCCACACTGACATGGTCGGTAAATATGCCCGATTTAGGGGTGTTTTGGGGAGTGGGGTGGTCCCTCCAACACTAAGCCCGGAAAAAATGTCAGCAACGTGGTCTATTCTCATATATCTATGTATCATTTATTTGAACCCCATATTGTCATTTCCCTCAATATTGGATATCAAATTCGTTTTCTAATCTCATTTAAACTCCTTATTGCAAAAGTCAGCAAATATGTCCGGTTTGGGGTATTGGCCCTAAAAACTATGAATATTTAGTTCCACTCTCTTTAAGACCCAAATTGTCTTGGTGAGTAAATACGTCCTACTTGAGGGTTGTTATGGTGCTGGGACGTCCGCTAGGCAGTTGGCCCCTAATGTTGATATCAGATACGTGGTCTACTCCCACATACCTTTAATTTGAGCCAAATATTTCCATAGCCGGCAAACATGACCGGCTTGGGGCGTGTTTTGTGGGATGGGCGGCCACTCAGTGAGTTGGCCTTGAAAATATATATCGGATTCGTGTTCTACTCTAATAACCCTATTATTTGAGCCCCATATTGCTATGGTGGTAAATTTGTCTCCTTTTGGGGGATGTTTTTGGTGAGAGACTGCCCCCCAAACACTCGGTCCCATATTTGGATATCAGATTCGTATTCTACTTCCAAATACCTTTTATTTAAGCCCCATATTCCCATGGTCACTAAATAAGTTCTGTTTGAGGGGTGTTTTGGGAAAGGGGTGGACCCCCAGAAACGTGATCCCACATTTGGATATCAGATTCGTGTTCTACTCGCAAATACCTTTCATTTGAGTCCCATATTGTCATGGTCGGTAAATATGTCCAATTTAGGGGTGTTTGGGGGCTTGGGGTGGTCCCCCTAGCACTTGGTCCGACAAATGGATATCAGTTACGTTTTCATATCCTAAATACCTTTCATCTGAGTCCCATATTGTCGTGATTGGTGTAAATATATGTTTGGTGAGTTTTAGGGTGGGCGGCCCCCCTAGGTACCCCATACGAAATTTGGATACCAAATTTTTATTTTTAGGGTACTATATGAGAGCACACAAAATTTCGCACCACCCATCTCCGAAATCTGGCGTTTCTGAAAATTAGGATAAGGGGGAGGGTCCGCCCCCCTTCAGATATCAAAAAATTTAGTACCCTATTTTCACCACGGGGTCATTATGCTTCATCTGTGAAAATTGCAGGAAAATCGGTTCAGCCGTTTCTTAGTCTATAAGGAACACACAAACATACAAACAAACAAACAAATCTACAAACAAACACAAATTGATTTTTATACCCTCCACCATAAGATGGGGGGTATACTAATTTCGTCATTCTGATTGTAACTACTCGAAATATTCGTCTGAGACCCCATAAAGTATACATATTCTTGATCGTCGTGAAATTTTATGTCGATCTAGCCATGTCCGTCCGTCTGTCCGTCCGTCCGTCCGTCTGTCTGTGGAAAGCACGCTAACTTCCGAATGAGTAAAACTAGCCGCTTGAAATTTTGCACAAATATTTCTTATTGGTGTAGGTCGGTTGGTATTGTAAATGGGCCATATCGGTCCATGTTTTGATATAGCTGCCATATAAACCGATCTGGGGTCTTGACTTCCTGAGCCTGTAGAGTGTGTAATTCTTATCCGATTGGAATGAAATTTTGCACGACGTGTTTTGTTACGATATCCAACAACTGTGCCAAGTATGGTTCAAATCGGTTCATAACCTGATATAGCTGCCATATAAATCGATCTGGGATTTTGACTTCTTGAGCCTCTAGAGGTCGCAATTATTACCCGATTTGCATGAAATTTTGTACGACGGATTCTCTCATGACCATTAACATACGTGTTTATTATGGTCTGAATCGGTCTATAGGCCGATACAGCTCCCATATAAATCGATCTCTCTATTTTACTTCTTGAGCCCACAAAGGGCGCAATTCTTATTCGAATTGGCTGACATTTTACACAGGTCTCCAACATATAATTTAATTGTGGTCCAAACCGGACCATATCTTGATATCGCTCTAATAGCAGAGCAAATCTTTTCTTATATCCTTTTTTTTTTGCCTAAGAAGAGATGCCGGGAAAAGAACTTGACAAATGCGATCCATGGTGGAGGGTATATAAGATTCGGCCCGGCCGAACTTAGCACGCTTTTACTTGTTATATATAAGATACGAGTTTGTGCAAAATTTCAACTCAAAATCTTAATTTCTAAAGACTGTAGCGTAATTACAACTGACGGACAGACGGACGGACAGTCGGACATATACAAGGAAATCGTTAAATTGTCTTTGAATTTTACGATCATATATACGAATATGAAAATGTTACTTTGTAGGATCGAAGATGTATATTTCAATTTGCTGCAAACGGAATGACAAAATGAATATACCCCCTATCCTGTGGGCGTCTTCAAGGACATTTTTATGAAAGTTTAGTCTTTAGAAAAGTTTCAAGGGAATGTTTCTCTTGGGAATGTCAATGTTGTCTTCGTCATGGAAATTTTGTCTCTGGAAAAAATTTCATGGACATTTTGTTTTTAGAGAAAATTTCATGAACATTTTGTCTATAGACAAAATTTTAAGGACATTTTGTTTCTAGAGAAAATTTCCAGGACATTTTGTCTTTAGACAAATTTTCATAGATATTTTGTAGTTAGACATAATTGTATGGATATTTTCTGTTCATAGATAATGAGAGAAAATGTCATGATCGTAGACACAACTCCCTCAATGGTAAGTAATCCAAACTCGCTAACAACTCAACTATTGGGCTGCCCAAAAAGTAATTGCGGATTTTTCATATAGTCGGCGTTGACAAATTTTTTCACAGCTTGTGACTCTGTAATTGCATTCTTTCTTCTGTCAGTTATCAGCTGTTACTTTTAGCTTGCTTTAGAAAAAAAGTGTAAAAAAAAGTATATTTGATTAAAGTTCATTCTAAATTTTATTAAAAATTCATTTACTTTCTTTTAAAAAATCCGCAATTACTTTTTGGGCAACCATACAAGAGCAAATGTTGATAGCAGATATGTTTACAGAAAATTTCATCGATTTCCCTAATAAAGACACAACTTTATTAATGCATGCACTCATAATCACATTTCACAAAACAAACCTTAAAAAATACCTCTAACTGCTCAATTTTTATGTAATACCCATATTATTCCCAATTGCTCACTTATTTAACATACCCGTGGACAAAATTCTTCAAATTCCTTTTTGTGGCATTTCCTTTAGCCGGCAACACGGCCTATGAAAATAGCATCAGACATCTGGAAAAATCACAATGTGGCAAATTGTTGCAATTTCATAGTTAAATTGCCACATTCAAGTACACATTTGGTTCAAGTGTTGTGAGCTCAGTCATGCAAAAAGCCATCCACACACAAATACACTGTGACAGGATACAAGCCCAAACACACACACACATACGCATACACTCTTGCACTAGCCAGTATATTCACCATAGGGGTTTCCCTGGCAGCGGATCACAACAATAAAAATTGTTTATATGTTGTATGCAACTGTTTCGTTTTTCTGAAAGAAAGCCTGGACTAGGTGAACGATAGAGAGTGAGAAAAGTGGATTGCAACGCAAAAAAAAAAAGGTGGACAATGTTCTTATTTCTGATACATGTTTTAACTCTTCACATCGCCATCCATATGTTCACACGAAAAACTACAACATTTGTATGTGCATTTTATGACATTTGAACTGAAGATTTATTTATGATACTCCAGCTCCAGTGCAGCATACATAAAACAAGATTTCACATGCATAGTTAATAGAGTGTAACGAAAAAGTTTGTGCATGGAAATATATTAAATCATAAAATTATGGATAATAAAATCTGATAATTTGGGCTTAGGTCTAAGTGAATGGCAATAAAACATAGCTAAGAAAATCGAATACGCATAAGACATTGTCACCTGTTATAATTGTAAGTCCTTTCCTGAAACTGCTTTCAAAACAAATCTTTTCGTTACGCAGTCTTTCTATGGAGGATTGAGATGGGTCCTGAACATTGACTCTCAATACTCTTTACAGAAATTTTGCTTTATCATATTTTCACTGCATAGGCATATTGTAACGCTCACATTAACATTGCTCTCAACTATTCGAATACCACACTTCCATGGCATCCTTGGAGAAAAACAAGCCATTCAACGATATGACATGCATACAAATGTTTGTTTTGGCTTTTTAGTTGTTAGGTTTGCTCAGCATGCCAATGCGAATATCTATGAGAATGTTGGCATAAAGATTTTCATGTTACAATGATAAATGGCCATTACAATCATTGCTGATATGCTCCCATACATGCATTTTTTTTTATTGGAACGAGCATAAGGTTTGACCGGGTCACATTTCTTATACCCTGCATCATAGATGGACATTTGGCCCCATTATAGTTGATTTAATTCCGCTATGCATATTAAATGAGAGATGAAGAAGAAGATGTAGTTTAAACGTGGACATAAGGGCAACATTTTTGGAAAAGATTTCCAATCGGATACCTGAGACGACACTTCAGGTCGAGTACAAAGCACTGCTGCACGAGGTACAGTCTAGCATTGAGGGAACTCTGGTATTCAAGTTTAGGCCTGGGGGGTCTTCATTGAAAACCCAGGGACTGAGATCTGTTTTCAAGTGCCTGACTATAATACGGTACGGCAGGCGGAGATCCGGGCGATCATGGAATGCGTGAGGTGGTGTGATGCTAATGCGAGGACATCGAGTGAGAATATCTTTGCGTTCAGTAAATCGGCCATCAGGGCAATAACAACAAGGATGACTAGGTCACTTACAATCGTGGGGTGTAAGAACGAGCTTAATGCCTTCTCTGAGGATGGCAAGATTCTCATCGTTTGGGTGCCGGACTATAGCGGAGTAAGGGGAAATGAAAAAACAGATGATTTGGCAGTGAAGGCCAGAGAACTGACTCGAAAAAACTGGATAACCCGAATGATTTCGGGCTGACGATGCTTTTGCTGAAAGGAATAAGGCCAGGATAGCTTTCGGGACAAATAGGACTTAGATCTCACTTATTCAAAATCAGTGCGTCAAGTGATAGCATGTGTAGGGCATGTGGGGAAGATGATGAGACGTTGAAGCATTTCCTATGATATTCCCCAGAATTCGCCACAAACAGACACAGGCACTTAGCTTTGTTCACATTACCAGACAGACAGACAGGAGTGGTATGGAATTAGGGATATTGTTAGCAACACGGAATTACTGACTTAGAATTAGAGTTTAATTTATGAATTTGGAATAAAACTATTTTTCCCAAAAGGAAAAGGAAATAAAACTATAATTTCAAAATGGAAAGGAAAACAAAGCTATCCTTCCCGAAGGGAAAACTAAAATTTCCGAAAGGAAAGTGTTATAAAACTTTCCTTCGAGAAGAGAATTGGTAATAAAACTATACTTCTCGAAGAGAAAGGCTAACAAAATTATAATTCTCGAAGGAAAAGAGTAACAATTCTCTCATTGCCCAAGGTAAAAGGTAATAAAACTACCTTTTCAGGAGGAAAACGTCCCACCCCCAAGGGGCAGGGTAATAAAACTACCCTTCCCTATTGGAAGGGGTAATAAAACTATACTTCTCCATGGGAAAGGGTAAGAAAACTACCCATCCCCAAATAAAGGGTAATAAAACTACCCTTCCGCAAGCGAAAGGGTAATAAAACTACCCTTCAACAAGGGAAATGGTAATAAAACTACACTTCCGCAAGCGAAAGGGTAATAAAACTACACTTGCCCAAGGGAAGGGAAATAAAAATACCCTTCCCCAAGGGAAAGGGTAACAAACCAGCGCCTCCCCAAGGAAAAGGGTAATAAAACTATCCTTCCCCAAGAGAAAGGATAATAAAACAACCCTTGGCCAAGAGAAAGGGCAAAAAATCTACACTTCCGTAAGGGAATGGTTAATATAACTACCCTTCTCCAAGAAAAAAGGGTGATAAACTACGGGAAAGGGTTATAAAACTACCCTTTCCCGAGGAACAGGGTAACAAAAATACCCTTCCCAAATAAATGGTAATAAATCTACGCTTCCCCAAGGTAAAGGGAAATAAAAAAACCATTGCCCAAGAGAAAGAGCAATAAAACTATATTTCCCCAAGGAAATGGTAAATAAAACTACCCTTCCTCAAGGGAAAGGGTAATAAAACTTCCCTTCCACAAGAAAAAGGTTACCCTTCCCCAAGAGAAGGGGTAATAAAACTACCCTTCCCCAAGGGAAAGGGTAATAAAACAACCTCTAGCCAAGGGAAAGGATAGTAAAACTACCCTTCCCCAAGAGAAGGGGTAATAAAACTACCCTTCCCGAAAAGAAAGGGTAATAAAACTATCCTTACCCAACGAAAAGAGTAATAAAACTAACAATCCCCAAGGGAAATTGTAATAAAACCACCGTTCCTCAAGGGAAATGGTAATAAAACTACCCTCCTGCAAGGGCTAGGGTAATAAAACAAGGGAAAGGGTAATGAAACAACCCTTCCCCAAGGAAAGGGTAAGAAAACTACTTTTCTTAAGAGAAAGGGTATAAAAACTACCCTTCCGCAAGAAAAGGCCACTAAAACTACCCTTCTCGAAGGGAAATGGTAACAAATGACCCTTCCCTAAGGCAAATGGTAATAAAATTTCCCCTCCCTAGCAAATGGTAATAAAACTTCCCTCTTGCAAGGGATAGGGTAATAAAACTACCCTTACCCGAAGGGAAGGCAGGAAAACTACCCTTCCCTAAGGGAAATGGTAATAAAACTATCTCTCCCTAAAGGAAAGGGCAATAAAACTACCTAACCCCACGGGAAAGGGTTATTAAACTACCTTTCCTCAAGGAAAGCTTAATACAACTAAATTCACCAAAGGACGGGGTAATGAAAATACACTTCCCCAAGGAAAAGGCTAATAACACTACCCTTCCCCAAGGGAAAGGGTAATACAACTACTCTTCCCCAAAGGAATGAGTAATACAACTACCCTAACTCAAGGGAAAGGGAAACAAAACTACCCTTCCCTAAGGGAAAGAGTAATTAAACTACATTTCCCCAAGGGAGAGGATGATAAAACTACCGTTCCCAAATATAAAGGGTAATAAAACTAACCTGCTCCAAGGGAAAGGTTACTAAAACTACCCTTCCCCAAGCAAAGGGTAATAAAACTACCCTTCCACAAGGGACGGGATATTAAAACTACCCTTCCCCAAAGGGAAAGGGTAATAAAACTGCTCTTCCCCAAGGGAAGGCAAGACAACTACCCTTCCCTAAGGAAAATGGTAATAAAACTATCTTTCCCCAAAGAAAAGGGCAATAAAACTACCTTACCCCAAGGGAAAGGGTAATTAAACTATCCTTCCTCTAGGAAAGGTTAATACAACTAAATTCACCAAAGGAAGGGGTATTAAAAATACACTTCCCCAAGGCAAAGGCTAATAACACTACCCTTCACCAATGGAAAGGGTAATAAAACTACTCTTCCCCAAAGGAAAGGATAATAAAACTACCCTTCTACAAAGGAAAGGGTAATAAAACTACAATTACCCGAGGGAAAGGGTAATAAAACTACCCTTCCCTGAGGGGAAGGTTAATACAACTACCTTTCCCCAAGGGTAAGGGTATTTAAACTACCTTTACCAAAGGTAAAGGGTAATAAAACTACCCTGCTCCAAGGGGAAGGGTAATAAATGTACCCTTCCACAAGGGAAAGGATATTAAAACTACCCTTCCCCAAGGGAAAGGGTAATAAAACTATCCTTCCGCAAGGAAAAGGGTAATAAATCTACTACCTTTATCAAAGGTAAAGGGTACTAAAACTACCCTTCCCCAAGGGAAAGGGTAATAAAACTACCCTTCCATAAGGGAAGGGATATTAAAACTACCCTTCCCCAAAGGGAAAGTGTAATAAAACTACCCTTCCGCAAGGAAAATGGTAATAAATCTACTACCTTTATCAAAGATAAAGGGTAATAAAACTACCCTTCCATAAGGAAAGGGATATTAAAACTACCCTTCCCCAAAGGGAAAGTGTAATAGAACTACCCTTCTGCAAGGAAAATGGTAATAAATCGACCCTTTCCCAAATTAAAGGGTAATAAAACTACCCTTCCCCAAAAGACTGGGTATTAAAACTACCCTTACTCAAGGGAAAGGGAAACAAAACTACCATTCCCTAAGGTAAAGAGTAATAAAACTTCCTTTCCCCAAGGGAGAGGATAATAAAAATACCGTTCCCAAATATAAAGGGTAATAAAACCACCCTACCCCATGGGAAAGGTTAATAAAACTCACCTTCCCCAAGAGAAAGGGTAATAAAACTACCCTTCTGCAAGGGAAAGGGTAATAAAACAACCTTCTCCAAGGGAAAGGGTAGTATAACTACCCTTCCCCAAGGGAAAGAGTAATAAAACTGCCCTTCCGTAAGAGAAAGGGTAATAAAACTACCTTCTCCAAGGGAAAGGGTAGTAGAACTACCCTTCCCCATGGGAAATGGTAATAAAACTAATATTTCCTAAGGAAAAGGGTAATACAACTACCATTTACCAAGGAAATGAAGGAACCGTTCTCCAAGGGAAAGGGTAATAAAACTATCCATCCGCAAGGGAAAGGGTAATAAAACTACCTTCCTCAAGGGAAAGGGTAGTAGAACTATACTTCCCCAAGGGAAAGGGTAATAGAACTACCCTTCCCCAAGGAAAAGGGTAATAAATCTACCCTTCTCCATACAACCCTAATCCTTCCATATGCAACGCTAAGAACTGGATTGGTGTCAACGGGAAATACTCCTACTTCGATCAAAAGCAGAGAAGAAATCTCCAAGACGGGACCCGACAAGCCCTGTGTAAATGGGTCATTCGGTTGTATTAGTCATTAGGACAAGGCGTACGCTGGCGGTTAAGGTTGGAACTTCGACAGTAGCTTCTGGGGATCCTTATTGGTTTGCAACGACAGTCAAACAGTTCACCTGGCATTGAAAGCATATATCGTCAAGGCTTGTGAAAGACTTCAAGGAAGAACTTAAGCCGACAAGCCCCGAGTAAATGGGTCATTCGGTTGTATTATGATCAAGGCGTACGCTGGCGGTTAAGGTGGGAACTTCGACAGCAGCTGCTGGCGATGCATTTTAGTTTGCGACGACAGTCAAACAGTTCACCTGACATTGAAAACATATATAGTCACGTCAAGGCTTGTGAAGGAGTTCAAGGAAGAACTTAATGTAAGCTACACTTACATAAGGGACTTGTGAAGAAGTAAAAAATGGTTCATAGCCTGTTTGTCTATGTCGAATGGTTGCTTTTCGTTCTGGCATACTTTTTCCGAGTTTTAACTCTTTTGATTTGATGAATCTGTTTATATATCGAAATCCTTCCCTTTTTGGTCGAATTGCAGTTTGAAAAAAACTCTTCAGTGAGGCGAACAATTCGTTTCGAGATAATCATTAGAATAATCCTTAGCTTATCAGAGCTGGTTGCTCTTCCAATGAACTCTAGTGGGTGTCAGTCGCAACGCCGCTCTGGGAGTTGCTACAGCGGACATATTTAAGCACTCTATAAGAGAAGCAGGGAATAGTATACAGCCTTGATATTAATAAATCAAACTAATGGTTGGCAGTTGTCAGTCCTTTAACAGTATATGGTATTGTGGTCTGGTGGACGGAAATCCCAAAATCCATGTAGGGTCGAGAGGATGGCTTGCTTGGGTGTCACAAACGCATTGAAAACGACATTAACTGATTCACTGAATTTAGTGCAACTTTTAATTCTTCTGGACATTGTGAGACTGAGAATGCGTTTTTATACCCTCGACCATAGGATGGGGGTATACTAGTTTCGTCATTCTGTGTGTAACTACTCGAAATATTCGTCTAAGACCCCATAAAGTTTATATATTCTTGATCGTCATGACATTTTAAGTCGAACTAGCCATGTCCGTCCGTCTGTCCGTCCGTCCGTCTGTCTGTCGAAAGCACGTTAACTTTCGAAGGAGTAAAGCCAGCCGCTTGACATTTTGAACATATACTTCTTATTAGTGTAGGACGGTTGGGAATGTAAATGGGCTATATCGGTCCATGTTTTGGTATAGCTGCTATATAAACCGATCTTGAATCTTGACTTTTTGAGCCTCAAGAGGGCGTAATTATTATCCGATTTGGCTAAAATTTTGCATGAGGTCTTTTGTTATGACTTCTAACAATTGTGTTGAGTATGGTTGAAATCGGTTCAAAATCTGATATGGCTGCCATATAAACCGATCTCGGGTCTTGACTTCTTGGGCCACTAGAAGGCACAATTCTCATCTGATTTGGTTGAAACTTTGCGTGAGGAGTTTTATTATGACTTCCAACAACTGTGCTGAGTATGGTTGAAATCAGTTCAAAATCTGATATAGCTGCCATATAAACCGATCTCGGGACTTGACTTCTTGGGCCACTAAAAGGCACAATTATTATCCGATTTGGTTGAAATTTTGCGTGAGGCGTTTTATTATGACTTCCAACAACTGTGCTGAGTATGGTTGAAATCAGTCCATAACCTGATATAGCTGCCATATAAACCGATCTGGGGTCTTGACTTCTTGAGCCACTAGAGGGCACAATTCTCATCCGATTTGGCTGAAATTTTGCACAAGGTGTTTTATTTCGACTTCCAATAACTGTGCCAAATATGTTTCAAATCGGTCCATAACCTGTTATAGCTGCCATATAAACCGATCGGGGATCTTGACTTTCGGAGCCTCAAGAGGGCGTAATTATTATCCGATTTAGCTGAAATTTTGTACAACGGCTTCTTTCATCACCTCCAACATACGTTTCAAATATGGTCTGAATCGGTCTTTAGCCTGATACAGCTCCCATATAAACCGATCTCCCTATTTTACTTCTTGAGCCCCTAAAAGGAAAAATTCTTATTCGATTTGGCTGAAATTTTACACATAGGCTTCTACTGTGGTCTCCAACATTAAATTCAATTATCACAATTCTTTTCTTTTATCCTTTGTTTGTCTAAAAAGAGATACCGGGAAAGAACTCGACAAATGCGAGCCATGGTGGAGGGTATATAAGATTCAGCCCGTCCGAACTTTTACTAGTTTTCTTTTTTTTTGTTTGGGTCGAGTCGCCCAGCCCAAAATTATGGACATGTATACCAAACGGGAAAATATGGGATTCTAATGAAAGGTATTCGAGAGTTAAATACGAATATAAATAATTTGTATATTTGGACCATGTCAAATGGGGGCCGCAAACACTTAAGGGTGCAGCGAAGCACACCGGGCCAGCTAGTTATGTAAAAAGGAGACTTGTGGGAAGGATAGTATGGACTCCGAACAGGAAAGTCCACTATGGGAGACCTAATGGAAGTGATGCTGGTTTAGCTGCAAGGTAAAATAACCATTATAGCAGAGCAGTTGGTTGGGATAACAAGCGCTGAAAAATTGCTATGTTACTCTCTCCAGAGTTTGAACCCAGCCCAGCATGGACTTCAAGCTGTGATGTAGGGTATAAAAGTTATCAATGCAACGCCATACAATCTCCTTCCTCGTATACCTAGGTATGTGAATGTTAATTTTTTTATTTACCAACAAAAGTGAGTGTGTAGATATGACAACAACCAAATGACAGGATATTATTCAATTGTTCAACATTTCAAGTGGATAAACTAAACAACACTTGTGACATGTAATAAAAAATTAATATCTCAAAAAAAAAACCACACGCATAGACATGAAACAAACACAACGTTATCCTGCCCACACATCAGTTCGTTTTTAATATTTTCTTTATAAGTGGGAGGATGTGTTGTCATAAAAAACAACAAACAATTCAAATATATTTTTTTTTTTTTTTTTCGTTTCTTTTTTTGGTACAAATAAATATTATATTTATTTTGGTAGCAAGCTTGAGGTTATCAAACAATCTGTTTGACATTTTGGATGGCGGGCTAAAGTAAATGTCAACCAATAACTAGCTATCGAAATGTATGCGACCAAAGGTCATTGATATCTTTATCCTAGGGCATTGCGTATGGTTTTGTATGTCAATCACTAAGGGGTGTTGTAGTGTTGCTGGTAATAGAAAATGGGTTGGCATAAGTGTCAAGTTTTGTCATTTCAACACCCAAATGCATTTATCAGAATTCCTACAAATAAAAGCGAAAAAGGCAATTTGTGATGGCCGAAATGAGATAGTGGACAAAAGGTTCAGATCATAAATTATGAAATATTGACGGCAATATAAAAGATTTGCCTCAAAAAGGCACTTGTTCTTCCCAGATAAGGTCATGGAACAATGAGCGTTAAAATCTGTTTTGACTGGTTTGCTTAACTTAAGTAACAGTCAAGGGTTGAAATGTGAGTTTCATTATGCTGAAAGATGGGAGTGTTGAAGCCAACATATGACCAAAGTAAGGTTCAAGCTCCCAGAGTTGTTCAATAGAATGGCCCGGCTTACTTGTATAGGCATCGGGTAACAATTGGTTCAAGAAGTCAAATCGGAAAACCGGCTTGTATGCCAGCTACATCGATCGGCTAGCTTTACTGCTTTCAAGGTAAGCATACGGACATTGCTAAATCGAATTAAAATATCATGGGTGCTGAATCTAGTCCTCCCCATGTCACGCTAGGTAAACACCTAAGACAGTAATAGTCTTGTTGGGCACTCTAAATCCGAAAAGTTACCCCAGAGAGATCTATGTCAAGAATTCGTGATGCTCACAAAATGCTTTTCAGTTATATGTTGCGATGTTGGTTCATTTCTGGTATCACATAAGCACCCTAGTGCTGGAGACTGTTAGCTGCAGAGGACGGACAATGTTCGTATACCTCATCATTTTGTCCCACATGCCCTACTCGCGCTGCACTGTGGGAGGAAATTTGAAAAAAAAAACTAGTAAAAACGTGCCGAATCTTGTATACCCTCCACCATGGATCGCATCTGTAGAGTTCTTTGCGCAGTATCTCTTTTTAAGCAAACAATGAATAATGAATAAGGACGGAGGAGAAGGAGAAAGAGGAGGAGCCATACCAAGTTATAGTCCGATTTGGGGCTCAGGAAGCAAAATCGGGAGAACGATTTATATGGGAGCTGTATCAAGCTATAGATCGATTCAGACCATATTGCACACGTATGTTAAAGGCAATAGGAGAAGCCGTTGTACAAAACTTGTGCCAAATCTGATGAGAATTGCGCCCTCTAGAGGCTCAAAGAGTCAAGATCCCAGATCAGTTTATATGGCAGCTATATCAGGTTATGTACCAATTTGCGCCATACTCATCACAGTTGTTGGAAGTCATATCAAAACACCTCATGCAAAATTTCAGTCAAATCGGACGAAAATTGCGCCCTCTAGAGGCTCAAGAAGTCAAGACCCAAGATCGGTTTATATGGCTACTATATCAGGTTATGAACCGATTTGGACCATACTTCGTACAGTTGTTGGAAGTGATATCAAAACGCTACGTGCAAAATTTAAAATCAAATCGGACGAGAATTGCGCCCTCTAGAGGCTCAAGAAGTCAAGACCCAAGATCGGTGTATATGGCAGCTATATCTAAACATGGACCCATATGGCCCATTTACAATCCCAACCGACCTACACTAAAAAGAAGTATTTGCGCAAAATTGCAAGCGGCTGGCTTTACTCCTTCAAAAGTTAGCGTGCTTTCGACAGACAGATGGACGGACAGACGCAAAGACGGACGGACATGCCTAGTTCGACTTAAAATGTCACGACGATCAACAATATATATAATTTATGGAGTCTTAGACGCATATTTCGAGGTCCTACAAAAGGAATAACGAAATTTGTATACCCCCATCCTATGGTGGAGGGTATAAAAAGGCGTGTGAAAACGGGTAGAGATATCACTTTGAAATTTGGAATGGTTAGAGCTGTTGTTGTTGTTATTGAAAAGATCGTGTGCGAAATGTCAAGGCCAGACCACCTAAGGGGCCTCTTGACAGACCCCTAAAGTTGGTCACCGCGGCTATTCCAAAAATTTGTTCGGGCTGCCAAATCTTCATTAGTGATCCGATAGTCAAAATTTATTTTTACTGGATTGTGCTCAAAAATCCCTTGACTTTTTCAGATAAATGTGGCCTTAAAAAAATCAAAAATAATATAAAAATCCATTTTTTTTTACAAAATTCCTTAAAATTCCCAAAAATACTCCTTTCAGACAAAGACGAATTCGAAATTTTTTAGTATTTTTTTTATTTTCACCCACTGTGCGCTGTCACTTGCCGCAACTATTCTGCCTAAGTATGCCTGTAGTCCTGAGTGTCTAGTAATGATACCGAAAACGATACTGACCTCCTTTCAGCTTCCACTCGGCAACAGTTTGGTCTTCTCACAATGCGGATCCCCCATAGCAGATCAGGATCTTTTCAGTGATCCACAGTGCTTCATGAGCTTTCGTTAACCGAGCCCTCAACTCGGACTGAGTCATTCCGAAAGGCTTCGCGTTCACCAAGTTCATAGACAGCTATCCTCTGGCCCTTACGGCCAATTCGTCTGCTCTTTCATTCTTTACTCGACTATGGCCCGACACCCAAAATATGTGGATCGTGCCATCTGCAGAGGAGAGAGGAAGATCTTACACTCCAAGATTGTTCGCAACCTTAGAGTCATCCTCCTCGAATGCTGTGTTTGAGGAGGATGAGACCTTGTTTTCCACTGATAATTCCAGGATGAATTAGGGCTAGATTGGGTGTCTACTCCAAAGCACTCAACATGGGTATGTCTCTGAGACTACCGTACGAGTGTAAAGTCTTTCAGGCAGAGGTCGGCGTCACCACAGTAGCCGCAAGAGAAATTCTGTTTAGGGATCTACCGTCCTCAAAACTGGGTGAGAAAAAAGCATGGCGGCGATCGAGTCCTTGGGTTGAAGAAGGGTTGTTGTTGTTGTAGTTGATGCAGCAGTGTGTTATACACGGCAGCCCTTGCCGATGAAGAACTCCATCGGATAAACCCGTACGTACAACCGGTTGCCATGGGATTGTGATGTCGAGGTGTGCGCGGATTATTTAGAGTCACTTAATAGGCTCTGGTTCCACAATGTAAAGCTGATATGGTTCCCACCACAAAAAGGGATTCCTGGAAATGAAGGGGCGGACGAATGGGCAAGGAGGGGTTTATCTGTGCCGAGCGAACCAGTCACCGGCCTTGCCTACGTGCCATTTGTCAGAGCGGTCAGAGGCGAGATGGGATTCAGCGGTTTGTTGCGGGACCGCTAAGGCTCTCCAGCCTGCCAATAACCGGAAGGGTCACTTAATAGGCTTCGGGTCGACGACGTAGATCCCCGAAAATGAAGGGGCGGACGAACGCGTCAGAAGTCTTTTGTTTTCGCCGAGCGAACCAGTCACCAGTCTTACCTACGCGGACCGCTAAGGCTCTCCAGCCTGTCAATAACCGGAAGGGTCACTTAATAGGCTTCGAGTACAGGATGTAACGCTGATATGGATTTCAGGATATAAAGAGATTCCTGGAAATGAAGGGGAGGACGAATTCGCCGGGAGGGGTTCGTCTTCGCCGAGCGAACCAGTCACCGGTCTTACCTACGTGCATTTGTCGAGCTACTGAACCTAATAGATGAGAAGGCCAGAGCGGGGTCAGAGGCGAGATGGGACTCCGCGGGTTTTTGCCGTACTGCAAAAGCGCTCCAGCCTGTCTATAACCGGAAGAGGTCGACTCAGCGGGTTGTTGCCAGACCGAACCGAACTCAGGAGGGGTACGACTTCGCCGAGCGAACCAGTCACCAGTCTTACCTACGTGCCTTTGTGGAGCTACTGAACATAAAAGATGAGAAGGCCTGAGCGTGGTCAGAGGCGAGATGGGACTCAGCGGTTTGTTGCCGAACCGCTAAGACGCTCTAGTCTGTCAATAACCGGAAGAGGACGACTCAGCAGGTTGCTGCCGGACCGCTAAGACGCTACCGCTGTCAGGCTAAATTAACCGGAAAAGGACGAAGGAGTTACTGGCATTCGAGAAACGGTCGCTGAGCACAATGACAGGGGACATAAATGGACATTGAGCCATAGTCCGCATAGCGGCGTGCATGGTAATATCGCACAATGACTTCTGCAGGAGTTGTCTTGATGAGTATGAGGAGAAAACTATCGAGCACATGCTCTGTTCATGTCCGAATCAGTAGGGACGACGGCTCTGCTTTCTGAGGAGATGGTTCTTCTGCAATCTGGATGATCTTGTGAATGTACCTCAGGTAGGTCTTTCAGATTTGCAGAAGGGACGGGATGGTTCCGACGGAGGTTGCCAGTAGACCCGGCGAAGGCACATACGTGCTTGCTCGGTAGGCATTTCCCTCCCCGCTCTCGTTCTTCATTTTTTCTGTTTTTTTATTCGTGTATAACCTTGGATATGGTCTGAGGTCTCAGGACAACTTTCTCTTCTCTCTTTTTCTAGAGTATCACAACGGACAAAAATCCTAGTAAACTCACCTATAATGTGCAACCCATTCAACCGAATTTCATATACCGTCCTGGTTGTTATAGCCCTAAATGACAGAAAACTGTTCGTAAAGGTTGTATGATATTAACAAGCGTTAATATCATACAACCTCCCGCAACCCGTGATTGCCCAGATTTCCGCCTACAGGACCGAATTTTGATCAGGACATCGGTTGGAGGCCACTTTAGCGCATGGCCGCCTATGACGCGACCGATTTTCAGCTGTGGTTTTCCCCCTCCTAATGCTGGCAACATTTGTGAAGTACTATGCCATGTAAAAGCTTCTCTCCAAAGAGGTTTCGCACTGCAGCACGACGTTCGGACTCGACTATACTCTCGGAGTTATACTCGAATCGGACTATACTCATTGATATGTGAGAAATTTTCCCCTGTTCGTTAGTGCTCTTGTGCAAACTTTGCAAAATTTGCAATTTAGTCGGGAACAGATCTCAGTCCCTGGGACCAAAATGTAGTACCCCAGGCCAACTCTGTCCTCTAGTTTTGATCCATCGCTGCAGCATGAATTTCCAGATGGCAATACCAGAGATTCGCCAATCCAAGACTTTGCCGCTGGAAGCAGTATCTCACAATGGTAAAGGTCGTCACCTTAAGTCTCATAACCACAGTGGTTGTCTTACAATTATTAACTTATATGACTATGGACCGAATATCTCGAATGAGGGCGTGACCCTCATCGCCGAGCCTATGGCGAGTCAACATATCTCCTGCACCTGTTGTATTCCCGGCACGGGATGTCTGTGAGCACCACACAGTCTAGATCTTTAAGGTCCGATCTCTGTGGTGTTCATTTCTGTCACGAGAAGCTTAGCTGTGATCTTGGACCGGGCAGGTTCACAGCTTGCAAATAGTGGAATGCTCCATACGGAGTAGCTGCAATGGCAGACTTGGGCAATCAGCGGTATCGAGCGAAGGGTCTTATTAAGAGGCAGGGCGCCTTTAAATAACCCATAACCTTTGAACCGGAACGAGTTTGTTCACCTACAGGAGCTTGACGAGGATCGCTACCTCAACATGAAAATGTGGCTACATAAAAGCCACATTTATTATCCGATTTTGCTGAAATTTGGAACGGTGGGTTGTGTAAGGCTAGTCGATATCCTTCTTCAATTTGGCCCAGGTCGGTGCAGATTTGGATATAGCTGCCATATAGACCGATCTCTCGATTTCAGGTTTTGGGGCCATAAAAGGCGTATTTATTGTCCGATGTCGCCGAAATTTGGGACAGTGAATTAAGTTAAGCCCCTTGACATACCTCTGCAATATGGCCCACATCAGTCCAGATTTAAATATAACTGCCATATAGACCAATCTTCCGATTTAAGGTTTTGGGGCCATAAAACTCACATTTATTGTCCGATTTCGCCGTAATTTGGGACAGTGATTTGGACGAGGATCGTTCCCTCAACATAAAAATGTGGCTACAACAGCAACAACAACCTGTTGTATTGTTCTTATGTTGCACTTTTTCTTGAATGCCGTCCCCCATTCAACCGACACCTTTGGGTCTAATCACAATCCTATAGAGCCAGTGTACTAACCTCGGAATCCTGCGCCATTACGAAAACCGTTTGAGACAAATAGAGTCCACCATCTGTGGGCCTCTCAGTAAGCTTCAGGATGTGCCACTTCTGGTTCAATTTCCTATTCTAGTTCACTACCACGTATATGACCTTGTCGATATGATTCTTATGATCCGAAATGAGTTTGCTACAGGAGCTTGAGGAGGATTGTCACCTCCACATGAATGAGGCTTCAACAACAACCTGTTGTAATGTTCTTATGTTGCACTTTTTTTCCAATGCCGTCCACCAAACTACCGACACCTATGGCTCTAATCACGATCCTATAGAGCCAGTGTACTAATCTCGGAATCCTGCCCCATTACGAAAACCGTTTGTGCCAAATAGAGTCCACCATCTGTGGGCCTCTCAGTACATTTCTGGATGTGGCATTTCCAGTTCAATTTCCTATGCTAGTTCACTACCACGTATATGACCATGTCGGATATCGAAATTATTCTTATGAGGAAAAGTGGAGCCTCAAATTGGCCCTCCTACATCCCCTCTCATAGGCCGGAATAAAAATCTCACTCGAAGAGTCCGTCTTGATAGATCACTGTCTGGGTTTTCATTCAAACACCTAGGTCAAGCCCAGACATATATCATCTCCAAGACACTTTCAGCCCTTTTGCGTAGCTGGTTCCGTCTTCTACTCTTTTCCAACAGTATTTTCTGCCTTAAAACAACATCCAGTTCAACACAGTTCTTCACCAAGAAGATAAGATTGCTCACAGCATCACTTTTGGGTCCATACTTAAAGCTTAAAACGACATATTCAGCCCTTCAACAATAGAGGTATGATCGTAAGAACCCACATTAACCAGTCTAACTAATCCATAGTCATTTATTAGTTCAAAATTTCAGAAATCCAGGGAAACACCCATAGATTCAATGTCCTTACGTCCGAGCGTTTACGACTTAATAGATCTGGATTTTCATTTAGACCCCTAGATCTAGCCCAGTCATATGTCTAACTAATCCGTGGGCGTTTATTAGTTCAAAATCTCATAAATCCAGGAAAACATCCATACATTCAATGTCCCCATCTCTGAGCATGTCCGACTCAATGGATCTGGATTTTCATTCCGAGCTCTAGGTCAAGCCCAGTCGTATGTCATCTTCAAGACACTTTCAGCTCAGCCCTTCTGCATAGCTGATTCGATTCGGACTTTTACTCCAGTATTTTCTGCCTTTATACAACACACACATTTCAACTTAGTCCTTCGTAAAGAACAAT
>NC_081554.1:71742303-71842303 GCF_963082655.1 Stomoxys calcitrans | reverse complement strand
AACCTGATATAGCTGTCATATAAACCGATCTCGGGTCTTGATTTCTTGAGCCTCTAAAGGGCGCAATTCTTATCCGATTTGAATGAATTTTTGCACGAAGTATTTTGTTATGATATCCAACAACTGTGCTGTGTATGGTTCAAATCGATTCATAACCTGATAAAGCTGTCATATAAACCGATCTCGGATCTTGACTTCTTGAGCCTCTAAAGGGCGCAATTCTTATCCGATTTGAATATATTTTTGCACGAAATATTTTGTTATGATATCCAACAACTGTGCTGAGTATGGTCCAAATCGGTTCATAACGTGATATAGCTGCCATATAAACCGATCTGGAATCTTGACTTCTTGAGCCTCTAGATGTCGCAATTATTATCCGATTTGCCTGAAATTTTGTACGACAGATCCTCTCATGACCATCAACATACGTGTTTATTATGGTCTGAATCGGTCTATAGCCCGATACAGCTCCCATATAAATTGATCTCTCTATTTTACTTCTTGAGCCGCCAAAGGGCGCAATTCTTATTCGAATTGGCTGACATTTTACACAGGTCTCCAACATATAATTTAATTGTGGTCCAAACCGGACCATATCTTTATATCGCTCTAATAGCAGAGCAAATCTTTTCTTATACCCTTTTTTTGCCTAAAGAGAGATGCCGGGAAAAGAACTCGACAAATATGATCCATGGTGGAGGGTATATAAGATTCGGCCCGGCCGAACTTAGCACGCTTTTACTTGTTAAAGACTGTATCGTGATTTTAACAGACAGACGGACGGACATGGCTAGATGGCCTCATATTTTTGCGCTGATCAAGAATATATATACTTTATAGGGTCGGAAACGAATTTCAGAATTTTCAATCCAAAATGTAATTTAAACCTCAACGGCTTAGCGATACCTGCTCTTGTGGCATCGTATTTTATAACTCAATTTCGTCATTCTTATTATACACCCATCACCTGTTTGGCTGTTTATATATACCTAAACAATATAAAAATCGATATTTTTATTGTTGTTTGTTTGCATTTGGTTTGTGTTTGGTTTGTTTTTTTTCTGGGTTATCCACTTGTTTTTGTTTATTGAGACCTCCTGCCGCAAGAGCTCGCGAGCTCATGTGCATGTAGCAGTACGTGGCCAAACTTTTAGAAAAACAATATTAAGTTTTTGGCTGTTTTTGTTGGTGTTCAGGTTTTTTTTCTCTTCTCGCATTATTGATATTTAACATTCATGCATTTAAGGTTAAGCAAAGTTTTAGGCTAAAGTTTTCTTTGACTCCACCGGGCGTCTTTTAATTGTTTTGTTTATTCATCGCTATTGTTGGCTGCTTTGGGTAGTTGCCTGGCCGGAGAAGGCGTTCTGACTGTTTGGCAATTAAAATAATTATGAATTAATGGGAATTAAGTTTTTCTTAGTTTTTGGGGAATTTTTCCTTATAAAATGGTACAGAATTTTGGCGAAAAACTTGAGAGAAAAACGAGAAACTTTCTTCCTTGCTTCGGGATCGGCATGTGTGTGGTAAGTGGTTTAAATATAGGTTCCTTATTATGGCAAATTGCAAAAATTGCAAAACTAATGATCAAATAATCCAAAAACTTCGCACAAAGAGCAGTTAAGTAGAATTTTCTTGCATTCAATAATGCAAAACTCAACAAAATGATGTGGATATCAGTTGTAACTATATGCCATAGCAGAACCACTTCCAGGTCATATTTAATAACACATTAGATTTTGAAAATGCTCAAGAAATTTAGTCAAAAAATTAGTCTATGTGTTTTATGAGAACCCCCGATAGCAAATCAAATTTTGATTACATAAAAGTGCGGTCTTATTCTATAAGAAGAACGCTTCCACTGCTCCAAATGTCAGCGAAATCTTGTTGTAAATGAGCCTTCTAGGAACTCAAAACCTTGTATTAGGAGATCGGTTGTATGACATCTATATCGAAATGTGGCCCGCTCTTGACCTTACCCGGTATGGATGTTGCGAAAGCTTATATAACTGTTCCTAATTTCAGCGCAATCAAGCGTTATGAGCTATATAAAGTTTGTTCTTTAAAGCCTTTTTTACCGATTCAGACCATAACAAACGCGTATGTTGATGGTCATGAGAGGATACGTCGTACAAAATTTCAGGCAAATCGGATAATAATTGCGCCCTCTAGAGGTTCAAGAAGTCAAGATTCCAGATCGGTTTATATGGCAAATATTTCAGGTTATGAACCGAATTGAACCATACTTGGCACAGTTGTTGAGAGTCATAATAGAATACGTCATGCAAAGTTTCCTTCAAATCGGATAATAATTGCGACCTATAGAGGCTCAAGAAGTCAAGATTCCAGATCAGTTTATATGGCAGCGATATCAGGTAATTGATCGATTTGAACCATACTTGGCGCAGTTGTTGGACAACATAACAAAATACTTCTTGCAAAATTTCATTGAAATAGGATAACAATTGCGCCCTCTAGCGGCTCAAGAAGTCAAGACCCAAGATCGGTTTATATGACAGCTATATAAGGTTATTGATCGATTTGAACCTAACTTAGCACAGCTGTTGGAATTCATACCAAAACACGTTGTGCAAAATTTCATTCCCATCGGATAACAATTGCGCCCTCTAGAGGCTCAAGAAGTCAAGACCCAAGATCGGTTTATATGGCAGCTATATCAGGTTATGGACCGATTTGAACCATACATGGCACAGTTATTGGATATTATAACAAAATACTACGTGCAAAATTTCATTCAAATAGGATAACAATTGCGCCCTCTATTAGCTCAAGAAGTCAAGATTCAAGATCGGTTTGTATGGCAGCTATATCAAAACATGGACCGATATGGCCCATTTACATCGAATCCGAAGGAGAGGGGGGTGGGCGGACCCCTCTTACCACAATTTGCAAAAACGCCAGATCTCGAAGATGGATGCACTGATTTATGTGAAACTTTGTATGCAACCTCATGGTACCCAAAAAACACGGAATTGGTATAAAACTTTGGGGTCAACTAATATGGGGGGACGCTTCATCTCAAAACCCACCCAAACGGACTTGTTTACCGACTGAGACAATATGGATATCAAATGATAGGTATTTAAGAGAAGAGTACAAACTTGGTACACCAATGTCACCCTAAGGGTCGGGTTCCCCCACCCCCAAAACACACCATCCAACAGGACACTTTAACCGCTTTGGGCAAGTATAGCAAAAAGCTGATATAAAAAATTTATTCCTTTGTATCTGAGGCGCTCCTATTCCTCTCCTACTAGTAAAAATCAACACCATACTGTCATGTAGGGGAACGAGAATATATTGTATTCAACTGAAAGGACGTGTCAGTGTTCAAAAGCCCTCCCATCTTATTCAGAAAAAAGGAATTAAAAATAATAGATGAAGGCCGATTAGGATAGAATAGGACAGAAAAAGATCTTTGGTAGGAGAGTACACTTTTTACCCTCAAATTGGGATAGATCCGATCCGAATCATATTTGGGTTGGATGACAGGAGAACTAAGACTACCCACTGATTCAAAATTCAGCGAAATCGGGTAATAAACAGAGCTTTTATGGGCTTCAGAGCCTTCATCGGGATATCGGTCTGTATGGCAGCTATATCTAAATATAGTCCGATCTGAACCATATTTGGGTTCTATGTTAGAAGGCGTAAAACTATTCAATGTTTGAAATTTCAGCGAAATTGGGTAATAAAAAAAGCTTTTATGGGCTTCAGACCCTTTATCGGCAGATCGGTCTATATGACAGCTATATCTAAATATATTCCGATATAAATCATATTAGGGTCAGATGTCGGGAGGCCTAAAACTACTCACTGTTTAAAATTTCAGCAAAATCGGGCAATAAATAAAGCTTTTATGGGCTTCAGATCCTTTATCGGCAGATCGGTCTAAATGACAGCCATATCTAACTATAGTCCGATCTGAACCACATTTAGGTTCTATGTTAGGAGGCGTAAAACTACTCAATTTTCAAATTTCAGCGAAATCGGTTAAAAAATAAAGCTTTTATGGGCTTTAGACCCTTTAACTGGAGATCGGTCTATATGGCAGCTTGTGGGTTTGTTTGTTTTTGTGTTCCTTTCAATTTCAGAAACGACAGATTTCGGAGATGGGTGGTGCGATTTAAGCGAAATGTTGTGTGCTCTCATATATAGTATCCTAAAAATAAAAATTTGGTATTCAAATTTCGGATGGGGTACCTAGGGGTACCCCACCCTAAAACCTACCAAATATATATTTAGACCAAACAGGACAATATGGGTCTCAAATGAAAGGTATTAGGGATAACGAAACGTATCTGATATTCAATTGTCGGACCAAGTGTTAAGGGGAACACCCCTACCCCCAAAACACCCCCAAATCGGATATATATACCGACCGTGGCAATATGGGGCTCAAATGAAAGGTATTTGCGAGTAGAATACGAATCTTATATCCAAATGTGGGACCACGTTTCTGGGGGTCCACCCCTTCCCCAAAACACCCCCCCCCCCCCCAACAAGACTTAAATAAAGGGTATTTGAGTGTAGAATTCGAATCTGATTTCCAAATATGGGACCAAGTATTTGGGGGGCCGCCTCTCCTCACAAACACCCCAAAAGGGGACAAATTTGCGACCATAGCAAAGTACGATTTTGATATCAATATTGTGGTGTCAATGGGGCCACCCCACCCCCACAAAACCACCCAAATAAGAAGTAGTAGCTGTTTATTGTAATATGAGGCTCAAATAAGAGGGTTTTTAGAGTAGAATACGAATCCGATACATATTTTCAAGGCTAACTCACTGAGTGGCCGCCCATCTCCCAAAACACCCCCCAAGCCGGTCATGTCTGCCGACTGTGGAAATATGGGACTCAAATTAAAGGTATTTGGGAGTAGACCACGTATCTGATATCAACAGTAGGGGCCAACTGTCTAGCGAACGTCTCACCACCATAACAACCCCCAAATAGGACGTATTTGCTCACCAAGACAATTTGGGTCCTAAAAAGGGTGGAACTAAATATTTATAGTTTTTAGGGCCAATACCCCAAACCGGACGTATTTGCTGACATTTTCAATAAGGAGTTTAAATGAGTTTAGAAAACGAATTTGATATCCAATTTTGAGGTCAATGGCAATATGGGGTTCAAATAAATGATGTATAGATATATGAGAATAGAGCACGGGCTTAGTGTTTGGTGGACCACCCCAATCCCCAAAACACCCGTAAATCGGCCATATTTACCGACCATATCAATGTGGAGCTTATATGAAAGGTATTGGCGGGTAGATCAAGAATTTGTACCCACTTTCGGGACCAATTTTCTGGGGTTCTACCACTTTCTCAAAATACCCCACTAACAGCAATTTTTTACTGACCATCGCAATATGGGGCTCAAATAAAGGTATTTGGGAGTAGAATACGAATTTGATATCCAAATGTAGGACCATGTATTTAGGGCATCACCCCTTCCCCAAAACACCCCCCAAAAGTTAAAAATTTTTCGGCCATGCCAATGTGTGGCTCAAATGAAAGGTATTTGAGATTAGAAAACGAGTTTGATAACCTATTTTGGGATCATGTGTTTGGGCCTCATCGTGTAAACTCCCCTAAGCCAATGGCAATATGGGGTTTAAAAAAATGATAGTTGAAAGAAGAGCACGATGCTGATATTTTTCAGGGCTAAGTGTCTGGGGGACCACCTCACCCCGAAAAAACCCCGAAATCAGACATCATGAGAATAACGGGCTGAAATAAAGTATTTTAAGAATGGAGTACACTTTACATCCAAACTTAAATTCGTAGACCAATAAAGATCATATGGGGTTCAGACTGTTATTCAAGCGATATACTATTTTCGTAGCATGGTATTTCACTAAAAGCTCTTTAATTGTCGAAAATAAATATTCCAAGAAAAATTTTTTTCCGATCCCTTGTCAACTAAAGGGTGATTTTTTTGAGGTTAGGATTTTCATGCATTAGTATTTGACAGATCACGTGGGATTTCAGACATGGTGTCAAAGAGAAAGATGCTCAGTATGCTTTGACATTTCATCATGAATAGACTTACTAACGAGCAACGCTTGCAAATCATTGAATTTTATTACCAAAATCAGTGTTCGGTTCGAAATGTGTTCAAATTTTGACAAATTTTGTTCAGCGATGAGGCTCATTTCTGGTTGAATGGCTACGTAAATAAGCAAAATTGCCGCATTTGGAGTGAAGAGCAACCAGAAGCCGTTCAAGAACTGCCCATGCATCCCGAAAAATGCACTGTTTGGTGTGGTTTGTACGCTGGTGGAATCATTGGACCGTATTTTTTCAAAGATGCTGTTGGACGCAACGTTACGGTGAATGAACACATTTCGAACCGAACACTGATTTTGGTTATAAAATTCAATGATTTGCAAGCGTTGCTCGTTAGTATGTCTATTCATGATGAAATGTCAAAGCATACTGAGCATCTTTCTCTTTGACACCATGTCTGAAATCCCACGTGATCTGTCAAATACTAATGCATGAAAATCCTAACCTCAAAAAAATCACCCTTTAGTAGCTCCCATATAAACCAATCTTGCAATGTTACTTCTTGAGCCCCTATATGGAGCAATTCTTAAGCGATTTGGCTGACATTTTGTACAATGCCTTCTACTATGGTCTCCAACATTCAAATCAAGTATGGCCAGAATCGAGCCATAACCCGAAAAAGCTTCATTAGCATGGAAATTTTTACTCATTAACGTTAGTCTGGCTATAAAGAGATGTCGGGCAAAGAACTTGACAAATGGTTCTATGATGCAGCGTATATAAGAACTTAGCAGGCTTTTACTTGTTACTTCAATTACATCCCATACTGTCAATTTTGCTCTGAACTTGAGAAGCCGAATTGAGCGATTAGTGTTACTAAAGCTTTGTCATGAGATTATCTGACAATGGGACACATTCAAAATGATATAAGCTAAAAAACTCAATTATGGTTATATCCTTAACAATGTAATGAAACTGAATGCTTGTTTGGTCTATTTCAAAGGCTTAATTCCAATTTAATAAAAAACAAACTCAAAAGTCTTCTCTCTGCCTGATTCAATCCATTTTTAATGATAATCAGTCATCAGATTATGTGTGGGTTTTTCGCACTGACGCCTCGCTTAGTTAAAGCTCTTTCCTAATTTGCTTAAATAAAATAACCAAAAAAGCCTTAAATAAAATTCATTAAACTATTAAATATTTAAAAGTAGATATTACATATTCTCCATAGTATTTAGGGTAAATTGAGTGCCAACAACTTTGAACAGAATGTTAGCAAAACTCTTGTTTGTTGCCATTTGCCCATGTAAAGTAAATCCTTTAACATGTCCTAAACAAGATTATTAAATTATCCCTTGACACGCAGCTGTTTGTTGAGGAGAGTAGAATATTTGTCCTAATTTACTTGGTCTTTTCTGTTGGGGCATTTTGTGGCAGCCAAGTTATTTAGGACACCCAAAAAGGATATTCTGCTGCAGTATGTGTGACGGACATTCCTATACGAATGAGTTTAAGCGCAACTTGTTTCACAACAACACCAAAGAGTGAAACTTGTAGAATTCTATCCTTCATTCTCTGAGTGCGTCTACTTCGCAGTCTGCTTTCACTCTCTGCCACAAGGTTTATTAAATTTATTTCTTAGTTATGAAATTTCTTGGTATTTCTTAAACTTTTCATGAATATTTCTTGCCATATATTTTTGGCAACATTCCTTGCTTTTCCCTTATGAAGCTTATGGCACATGTTTAGCATTGAGGGAAGTTGTCCTTAGTGGTATGGGGCGGGGAGGGGGGTAAACCCCGCACCGCACGTGTGGATTTTAAATCTTTATGTCATTAGCAATCATAGTAACCCTTATCTGTATTTTTTTTTTCTATTCATCTTTTTTTCTCTCCCCCTCTCTCTCTCTCTCTCTCGCTTTAATGGTTAAAAAGGTTACGAAATGAAAAAAAAAAACTTTAAAACTTATGGAGTATGATTTATTTTTAAATATTTATATCATTTAACAAACAAACATGAAGAAGTTAAACAAATATGGAAATTACTATTCAAAGCTGCAGGCAAAGTTACAATTTAATCAGATTTACAAACTAAAATTTAAAACAAATGGGAAAAACGACTTTTCATTAAAAGAGATTTGATGAAAATGCTGCAAAGTCAATAGCGAGTGGTTTTCACGGTTTTTACATTTTTCACTGGACTTCAAACCATAGGACTGGAAATATAGAGAGTTTTCTAACAAGAGGTATTTTCTTGGTACTCAACCAAAAATTAAATTTATGAAATAAATATCCGTTTATAAGAACAAGTGAAAGCGTGCTAAGTTCGGCCGGGCCGAATCTTGGGAACCCACCACCATGGGCTCTGCTACAATATGGAAGCTATATCTGGTTATAGACTGATTTGAACCGTACTTGTTACAGTTGTTGGAAGTCATAACGGAACACTTCATGCAACATATCAACCAAATCGGACTTAAGTTGCTAATTCCAGAGGCTCAAGCAGTCAAATCGGGAGATCGTTTTATATGGGAGCTATATCTAAATCTGAACCGATTTGCACTCCCCAACGACCTACATCAAAATAAAATATCTGTGCAAAATTACGCGTTCGACCGCTATCGTGATTTCGACAGACGAACGGACGGAAATGGCTAGTTTGGCTCAAAATGTCAAGAAGATCAAGAATATATATACCTTGAGGGGCCCTAGATCAATATTTCCAGGTGTTACAAACGGAATGACTAGATTAGTATACCCCCATCCTATGGTGATGGGTATAGGTGGGTTAGGTTTAAGTGGCAGTCTGCCATCAGACTCACTTAGACGTTTTCGTCCATTGTGATACCACGGGAACAGATGAAGGAAGATGCCTTCTACTTCCTACAGTTGAACCATTCAGATCGCTTTAAAAAGCCCAATAACTTACGAATGTTCAGATCCGCTAAACCAGACAGGTTCTCAAAGAAATGAGAACCTAAAGTGGAAATCAATCCTTCTGACTGCTAGTGTGGGACACACACACAGAATTCTGTTCTATAATCTCTTCTTCCTCGATGTTCCTACAGCTTCTACAAAAGTCATTGCTGGCAACCTTCAGTTTTTTAGCATGTTTCCCGATTAGACAGTGACCTGTCATGATGGACAAAATGTCTGAGACTTCTGTTCTACCCAAAGAAAGCAAAGCGGTAAACCTCTTCAAGTCTAGATTAGGCCACATGGTTTTGGAATGCTCACAGTCTACTGTTTGTGACCATCTATCCTTCGTTGGCCTTCGGGCCTGTTCCTGAAAACTTAGCTTACATTTCGCTAGAGGCATACTCACAGATTCCAGTATCCCTGAGATGTGTAGGGTAGTTCCTAGTCTCGCAAGCTCATCTGTTTTAGAATTCCCTAGGATATCTCAGTGGCCCGGCACCCAGAACAGGTGAATTTTGAACTGCTTAACCATCTCGTTGAGAATCTGTGACAGTCGAGGACGGTTTTTGTGTTCAGAAATACTTTGTCCCGGGATTTAAAGGCTGCCTGGCTTTCTGAGAAGATATTTATGCCAATCATCGTAATGACATTATATCTTAGCCATTCCACCCCTTCCCCAATTGCAAGGATCTCCGCTTGATACACAATGCAGTCGTTGGATAACCTCTTCGATATGACCAGTTCTAAATCTTTAGAGTACACCCCAAAAGTCGCCTGGTCGTCTAGGTTGAAGCCATGCGTATAGAAATCTATGTAACTTCTGTTACCAGCGACATCGTAGTTCCAATCCTTTCTATCAGGAATAGTGTACAGCACTTTTTATCAAAAAGCGGCTCAAATAGTTTGTAATCAACACTGCCTGGGACATCGGATATTGTATCAAGTCTCCGTAGCCGACACATGACCAATGAGAAAGATCCCTAAACATCACGGCAGTGCTCGCTTCAATTTGTCTAGCCGCAATGTCCAGGGGCATAAACGAAGCATTGAACTCACTGCATTAGATGGTGTCGTCCTAAGTGCGGCTTTCATACTTAACCGACTTGTTCGTGCATCACAGCCGCACTTAGGACGACACCATCAGATGCACTGAGTTTAATGCTACAATTATGCCTCTGGACATTGTGGCTATAACAATTGGAGCATCCTTTGGATCCGATTAAGTATTGAGCATTGGGAGGACTTTTGAAGCGCAGTCCATCAGACCACAACACCATATAGCATTATGGGTCTAACAACTGCAGTATATACCCAATGCATGACACGCGGTCTAAACCCCCAACTTTTGCCAATGGCTCTCTTGCAGGTGTATAGGGCAAGAGTTGGATAACCATTGCTTTAAATGTTGTCCATTGTTTTCGCCGGAATAAAAACGCAGGCGTTCAGAATGATAGGCGGATATAGACTTCAGTGGCATGAATTCGATATGCACATTCAGGGCGAAGTGTCCCACAACAAAAAGATATTTGAGAGTTAAAGAAGGCGCAGCAGTTAAGTATTGAGCAGTTGGTGGACTTTTGAAGCGTAGTCCACCAGACCACAACACCATATAGCATTATGGGTCTGACAACTGCAGTATATACCCAATGCATGACACGCGGTCTAAACCCCCATTTTTTGCCAATGGCTCTCTTGCAGATGTATAGGGCAAGAGTTGGATAACCATCGCTTTAAATTTTGTCCGATGTTCTCGCCAGAATAAGAACTCAGGAGTTCAGCGTCATAAACGAGCATGGGCTACAGTGGCACGAATTCGATATGCACATTCAGGGCGAAGTGTCGCACAACAAAAAGATATTTGAGAGTTAAAGAAGGCGCAGCGGTTAAGTATTGAGCAGTGGGAGGACTTTTGAAGCGCAGTCCACCAGACCACAACACCATATAGCATTATGGGTCTGACAACTGCAGTATATACCCAATGCATGACACGCTGTCTAAACCCCCAACTTTTGGCAATGGCTCTCTTGCAGGTGTATAGGGCAAGACCATCGCTTTAAATGTTGTCCGATGTTCTCGCCGGAATTCCAACGCAGGCGTTCAGCGTCATAAGCATGGGCTACATTGGCACGAATTCCATATCCACATTCTGGGCGAAGTGTCCCACCACAAAAAGATTTTTGAGAGTTAAAGAAGACGCAGCGGTTAGTATTGAGCAGTGGGAGGACTTTTGAAGCGCAGTCCACCAGACCACAACACCGTATAGCATTATGGGTCTTACAACTGCAGTATATACCCAATGCATGACACGCGGTCTAAACCCCCAACTTTGCCAATGGCTCTCTTGCAGGTATATAGGGCAAGAGTTGGATAACCATCGCTTTATATGTTGTACGATGTTCTCACCGGAATTCCAACGCAGACGGTCAGCGTCATAAGCGAGCATGGGCTACATTGGCACGAATTCCATATCCACATTCAGGGCGAAGTGTCCCACCCTAAATAGGTATTAGAGAGTTAAAGAAGGCGCAGCGGAGCGAGCCCGGTTCGTCTAGTATCAAATTAAACATCGTTTACAACATGAACTATTTCTATTAAAACTCGGAAAATTCCTCATTAAAACTGAGGCCAACATTTGTTTAGTGTGAAAATTTCTAACCTGATTATCAACATCCATGTAGGTTATGGGCTGACTAAGTTCATATAGAACGAATGAACAATGCAATGAAAATTGCGGCTTTCAGAAACTCAGGAAAACCAATACGGAGATTGATTTATATGGGATCTAAATCTGTTTATGAATAGATTCGGTTTATATCAGGATTCACTAATAGAAGGTTAGGTCACATGCAAAACACAAAGTGGATAGGCCCCATAAACATCATTAAGGATGTCAAATCTGACGATTGAAAATGTCATCATATAGGAGAAAACGTAAACAAAGAATGAATGTAAAAAGAGAACAAGTTGACATCCTCAATGCCAAGTACTGCCAAATATTAAAAAAAAAGTATATCGGCTGATCGCTTGGCTTAACCTTATTCAGTGAATCCTGGGTTTATATTTGCCTCAATTGTTGGAATGACAGAACACTAGGTGCAAAATTTCCGTCCATTTTGATAAAAATTGGGGCTTTTAGGAGAACAAGCTATGAAATTGGCAGATTGGTTTATATGGGATATTGATAATCAAAATTCTAACCTGATTATATCCAACCATATTAAATGTGGCCGGAGGCCACCGTAGCGCAGAGGTTAGCATGTCCACCTATGATGCTGAACGCCTAGGTTCGAATCCTGGCGAGGCCACCAGAAGAAAAATGTCAGAGGTGGTTTTCCCTTCCCAATGCTGGCAACATTTGGGAGGTACTATGCCATGTAAAACTTCTCTTCAAAGAGGTGTCCCCTGCGGCACACCGTTCGGACTCGGCTATAAAAAGGTGACTCGGCTATAAAAAGGGGTCTCGGCTATAAAAGGGGCCTCCTTATCATTGAGCTTAAAATTGAATCGGACTGCACTCATTGATAGGTGAGAAGTTTGCCCCTGTTTCTTAGTGGAATGTTCATGGGCAAAATTTGCATATTAAGTGTGGCTTGGCTAAGTTTATATAGAATGAAGTTGTACTTAAAAATTGGCGAAGGTGATTAATAGTGAAGAGTACATAAGATTTGTTTTTTTTTTTTTGCCTTTTTTATCATCCTTCAAATGGATTATCCTTTGTTACACTATGTAAACTAGGCTGCATTAATAATTCACCTTATTTGCCTTATTTCGAATAGCTACATTAATTGAAAATCATTTGATTGGTTTTCTTTTGCTCATTTTGGTCTATTCCCATGTCTGTAGCAATACGATTACACAAAATCCATGTCTCTATACCATGTGATAGCAATCTTACCTTGTGTATAATTCCATTTTAATAAAAATAGGATGAATATGAAACGTAGATCCATGGCTGCTATGTTTAGCCTTTTGTTTTCGTTGTGGCAAAAAACAAAATATAATAATAATCTTATGTTATTTGTTTGTTGTGCTCGTAGCTAAAGTTGCGTCTCTGGCCTCTGGGCATAAAGGCCAACAGGCAAACTCTGAGGCAATTTGGCGTATAACACAAACACTCACAAAAACGCAAACGCGCGCCGCACACAAAAACACCAACGGAAACGGAAGAGTATAGCCCGAACTAGCAAAATCGCTGTTGTGAAAGCATATTAGGATGAAGGTATTCTTCTTCAAATTCACTTGTATTTGTAGGTAGATAGGTAGGTAGTTATGTGTGTACGTATATTTCTTCTCTGCTTGTTTTTATTGTGATGCTGGGTTTATATTTTTTATATGCTTGCGGTTAGAATACAATTTTAGTAGGATTGGGGTTTTCCGGTTGTTATGCGTTTATTTTTTTTTTGGATTTTTGCGAATATAACGACTACATTCTTTTCTTTTTTCGTAAGGAATAAGCATAGATTTTCGGTTTTATGTATGTAGATAGGTATATATATTTGTATAATTTTTTTGCTTTTAATGGTTATGCTAGATAAACATTGTATTTCATATTTTTGTTGTTGTATGGGTTTGTTACAAAAGGCGTATCAACAAACGAGATTTGCCAAATTTGTTTTTTTGTTGGTTGTTGTGGTAGAGCTTAGCTTGTCCCTCTTTTCTTCTTCTTTTGGCAAAAGCGTTTTTTCTTTAAATATTTTCTGTTTAAATATTTCTCTTTTTTTGAGTTTCGTTTTCAATCTTTAATTCACTTTCCTTTGCTGTTTCATGCTTTTGTTTTATATTTTATTTATAGCCAATTTTTACCGATTTCTTTTGCTCTGGCCCAAAAATTTTATGTTCTGGCATCATAAATTTTTATTACTTTTTGGAGATTAACAAGATTTCGCAATGACTTGTGGAGTTTGCCTGATTTGCCACAATCTTTAAAAGGTCATTAAGCAACCAAGGGCTTTTGCAAATTGTGGGAATTTTTGAATTCCCTTCTCCTTAGCGTATGACAACGCTAAAATAACGTTTTATTACTGCAGCGAAATTGTTAAGGGATTTGCTGTTTTCTTTAAATTGCCTGCTTAACCTTTTGCAGCCCAAAAGTATGCAATCAATTTAAAGACATCCTCAAAAATAGGCTTCACTTTGTTAAGCCTAAAAGTAGGCTTTAATATTGTTGTTTAATGTTAACACTTTAGCCAACGCTTTACCCATACATTTTTATGTACATTTCATTAACTTCCACGTTAAACGTCTGTTGAAAGGGGGGAAAAAAATCTGCATGTAATTGTTTCACATACACTTCACACCAACAGTCAGGTATGACACCTTTGTTAATTGAATTGAACTTCGAAGCACTCGCTCTTCTATGTGTTATGTGTTGAGCAGGTACCGGGAATTCCAAAACGTTCATTTGCTCGCTTTGCTCGTTTTACGCGTCGTTCAGCGTTTAACTTTTTTTCGTTGTAGGTGTAAGCGCCTTGTTTTTATTTTTATTTCATTTTTGTTTTGTTGATAGTATGGATGGTGCTTTAAAAAACAAGTTGTGCACTAGAATTTCTTGTTGTATTTTCTCTGGTATTTTCACTTCGTCTAACTAGAGATACGCTTGGAGAATGTGTTTGGCAGCATTATTATTCCTTGCTACCCTTGCTGGCACATACCAACGAGTCCTAGGCCCGTACACACTCACTAACTAGCACTCAGCACACACACACACGCACACACACTCTCAGTGAGAGGTCTGAAGGAAAAAAAGTTACGAAATAAAACGACATTTATCCGCTCGTTGTACCGTTAACGTCTATTACCAAAGCTCAACTGAATTTTCGTATCCTGGCAGGAAACTGTCCAACATGCAGGAAGTCTAAAGTTATTTTCATTTATTCGTATTTCGCTTCTATTTTAGAGTTTCAACACAGCACCACTCCAACGCATGGTGGTGAATATTCAAACTTAAGCATAAAGAGGGTTACACAGAAACTCTCTCTCTCTCTCACGCTCTTTCTCTCAGTAAACTAAGAAAACAGCATTTTGCTGAGAGTAAAGTGTCTAGCATTTTCGGAGTTTTATTCGCCGAGAGTAGGTAAACAAAAATACCGTTACCATTACCCACCTCTTGCCTCACTCATTCATGAGATTTTTTTTGTTGTTTTTTTGCAAATATCTCGTTAATCTCAATCGAAGTCATATGTTACTCCGAAACAATAAAGGCTTAAGGTATGCTGGTATGTTCGTTCGTTCGTTCATTCATCCATTGCCTTGCTTGCCTGTATGTGTGCAAATATGAAAGGCATTTCATTCATGGCTGAAGATGCTCAGGAATATTCTTAAATAGTTAATGCAATGAAAATCATTAGGGATCCCTGCCGATTTGCAGGATATGAGAACTGTAAGTGGAGCCTATTGGCATTCCTTATTGCCTCTGGTGGTTATTGGGGCATGGGATTTTTGCAATTATGGTCTGATTGCTTTAATTATTGCTTGGTTTCTTAAGAGTAAAATCACAAATTCAATTAAATACTTCACCACTACAACGAGGAGGTGTAGACATTATTTAAAGTTATGAGGAATTGTGAAATAGGGGAGGATACAATGTAAATTAGTTAATTTTTAGGAAATTTCTGGATTTAAATTCTTGAACCCGAAAATTATACTGGGTGTAGTGAGGCCTGAAAGGCAATAGTCTGACTTGAGAACAACCAGCAAAATATGCTTCAATCAGCAGATCTGAACTTTAGATATTTAACACCACAAGCGTTTTTATACCCTACACCATCACTGTGGTTGCTTTTGCATGCAACGCTACGAAGGAGAAGTGCTAGACCCATTGACAAGCATACATAGGAAAAGTAAAAGCGGCCGAACATGGATCGCATTTTGTCGAGTTTTTTTTTTCGCGGTGTCTCTTTTTAGGCAAACAAAGTAAAGGAAAGGATAAAATATAATAATTGCTATGCTATTGGAGCTATATCAAGTTATGGTCTGCTTCGGACCATAATGGAATGAATGTTGGAGACCATAGTCATTGGGTACAATTTCAGCCAAATCGAATAAGAACTGGGCCCTTTTGGGGCTCAAAAAGTGCAATAGGGAGATCGTTTTATAGGGGAGCTGTATTAGGTTATAGACCGATTCAGACCATATTTGATACGTACGATGAAGGTCACGTTGTACAAATTTCACCCAAATCAGATAATAATTGCGCACTGTAGAGGCTCAAGAAGTCAAGATCACAGTTCGGTTAAATGGCAACTATATCAGATTATGTAACGATTTGAACCATACATGGCACAGTAGTAAAAAGTTGCAATGAAATGTATCATGCAAAATTTCAGCCAAATCGGATAAGAATTGCGCCCTCTAGAGGCTCAAAAAGTCAAGACCTTAGATCGGTTATATAACAACTATATCAGGTTATGGACCGATTTGAACCATACTTAGCATAGTTGTTGGAAGTGATACCATAAAAATTCAGTCATATCGGACTAAAATTGCGCCCTCTAGAGGCTCAAGAAATCAATACCCAAGATTGGTTTATATGGAAGCTATATCAGTTTATAAACCGATTTCACCCATTCTTAGCACAATTGTTGAAAATCATAACAAAACATCTAGTGCAAAATTTCAGCCAAATCGGATAAGAATTGCGCCATCTAGAGGCTCAAGAAGTCAAGATTCAAGATCGGTTATATGGCAGCTATATAAGGTTATAGACCGATTAGAACCGTACATAGCACATTTGGTGGAAGTTGCGACGAAATGCTTCATGCAAAATTTCAGCCAAATCGGATAGGAATTGCGCCCTCTAGAGGCTCAAAAATTCAAGACCCCATATCGGATTATATGGCAGCTTTATCAGGTTATGGACCGATTTGAACCATACTAAGCAAGGCTGTTGGAAGTGATACCAAAACTATACGTGCAAAATTTCAGTCAAATCGGATGGAAATTGCGCCCTCTAGAGGCTCAAGAAGTCAAGACCCAAGATCGGTTTATATGGCAGCTATATTAAAACATGGACCGATATGGCCCATTTACAATCCCAACCGACCTACACTAATAGAAATTATTCGTGCAAAATTTCAAGCGGCTCCTTCGAAAGTTAGCGTGCTTTCGACAGACAGACGGACGGACAGACGTACGGACATGGCTAGATCGATATAAAATGTCATGACGATTAAGAATGTATATATTTTATGGGGTCTCAGGGGACTATTTCGAAGAGTTACAAACAGAATGGCGAAATTAGTATACCCCCATTCTATCATCAATTAAAAAACTAATAAAAAATAAATATGTTTTCAATTACAAAAACAGTAAAGAAAAGCAAAAGTCGGGCGGACAGATAGTTTAAAAATTTTTGTTACTACGGCTACATAACTTCAAATCCGGCGATAAATAGATATGGGAGCTATATCCAAATTTGAACAGATATTGGTTAAATCTTGCAGATATGTTAAGATCAGTAACCAAACAATCCGTGCCAAATTTTGTGCAGATCGGTTAAATACAGTAGTTACTACAGCCATCGGATCCCACCGTAGCGCAGAGGTTGGCATGTCCGTCTATGACGGTGAATGCCCGGGTTCGAATCTTGGCGAGAACATCAGAAAAAATTTTTAGCGGTGAATATCCCCTCTTAATGCTGGCAACATTTGTGAGACACTGTACGATTTGGTATGGCAGCCATGTATTGGGTTGCCCAAAAAGTAAATGCGGATTTTTTAAAAGAAAGTAAATGCATTTTTAATAAAACTTAGAATGAACTTTAATCAAATATACTTTTTTTACGAGGACCTTGTAAGGTCTACAGAGGAGTTCAAGGCTTAGGAAACTGGAAGGAATTGCCCGAAGATCATTTTACCCATTTGTTGGAGACACACTTTTCTGGCTGCGGTCTTGTGGGTCAGTATGGAAAGGAGCTAGAGGCGGTGAAGGACAATGGCTTAGACGCTTTGGCGGAGGATCGTATAAGTCTCCTGGTTCACATGATATCTATCCTATGATGTTAAAGATGGACTGCGACTATCTGGCAGACAGGTACGTCGCATTGTTTAGGGCGTGTATCAGGTACTCGTATGTGCCCTTAACGTGGATGAGGGTAAAGGTAGTATTTATACAGAAGATGGGGAAGCTGCAATGGAGTGCTCCTCCTTCTTCGTGAAGACGTTAGAGAAAATTATGGACTTTCACATAAGAAGTAGGCTAGGAGGCGCTTATATTAAGGCAGGTGGGTTGATAATGCGTTTTATAGTGTCTTGCATCCTTCTGTTTAAGGATTTCGCGTTGGCAATGTTTCTAACAGTAAAATTGCCATAAGGGCAATAACAACCAGGACGGTAAGGCCACGAACAGTCTTGCAGTGTAAGAAGGAGATTAAAGCCTTCTCTAAGAATGGCAAAATCCCCATCGTTTGGGTGACGGGCCATAACGGAGTAAGGAGAAATGAAAGGGCAGACGATTTGGCGGTGAAGGCCAGAGGACAGCCGTCAATAAACTTGGTTTACCCGAAGCCTTTCGGGTTGACGCAGTCCGAGTTAATGGAGTGGGCGACGAATGCTCATGCAACATTGTGGAAAAGTAAAACTGTCGGTAGGACGGCGAAAATCCTATGGGGAGAATCCAGATCGTGATAAGACGAGGCTATTACTGAAAGGAAGTAAAAAGGAGGTCAGTCTAGCTTTTGATATCATAACGGGACACATAGGACTACGAGCTCACTAATGCCAAATCGGTAGGGAGAATGATAGCATGTGTAGGGCATGTGGGGAAGGAGATGAGACGTTGGAGCATTTCCTATGTAATTGCCCAGCTATTGCTGTGAGTTCCGGTACTTAGGTGGGTACACGATACAAGACATGAACCAATTTAGGGGAATGGTATGAAATGCAATAAAGGATTTTATAAGTAGCACGGAATTCCTAAATTCTTCTTCCTCTTCTTTAATTGGCTATGACAGAACGTTTGTTCCGCTAGCCGAACGTAGAATAGCGTTCCAAGCGCCTCGATCTCCTGCGCTCATTCCAAAATCTCTGACACCAAGTTTCGAGGTGTCTCCCAACACTTGATCTTTCCATCGGGCTTTCGGTCTTCCCTATTTGCGTGTACCATCGTGTTTGACTTCTTTGCTGGAGCTTCTTCATCCATTCTGACAACATGACCTAGCCCACTAGCCGAACGTATAAAAGCGTGCCAAGCGCCTCGAACTTCTGCGCTCATTCTAAAATCTCTGACACCAAGTTTCGAGGTGTCTCCCAACACTTGATATTCCACCACCCATATCCACTCCTACCACTTGATATCTTGATATCCATCGGGCTTTTGGTCTTCCCGGTTTGCGCCTAGTACGGTCCAAATCGGTCTATTGCCTGATAAAGCTCCCATATAAACCGATCTCTCGATTTTCCTTGTGCGGTTGCTAGATTGTTTAATTTTTGCCTGGTTTGGCAGAAATTTTGTACATAGAGTATAGTTATGTCCTTCAACTGAGTTGATTTTTTGTAAACTTTTACCAGAATCAATGGTAATGATGTTATGATATCTTACAACGGCATTTTAGATTTCTCCCACAACAATTAATACAATTTGTTTGCTTATTTTCGACAATATGCTTGAATTTATAGTGCCTTTTGTTATTTGGTGTGCATATTTTTATAGCATCTGTCACACATTATTAACCATATGTTGTGCTATAATTTCATCATTTGTTGCTTGTGTTTTGTGTTGCCGGCAAAAGTGGTGAGTTGGCGCACCAGTGATTTCAACATCACTTGAGCTATCCTATGTCTCTCTTTGAATCACTCACACATGTTCTCTCACACAACAAATAAATGTCTCCACTAACCAAACTCATACATACAAAAAACAAGGAACCGGCATGCATTCCACAACTCTGTTCACGAATGCAGAAACTTCCAAAGTCAACAGTTATTTTCCATATCCACAAAATGTCGTTACTTGGCCACATGCTATGCGAGTGTGTGCGTTTAAAGGGCATCAGTGGTGGGATGGAAAGTCTACACCATACTGAAATGTTTATGCTCTCAATTATCGTAATAACTTTATACAGTAAATAGCACACACACACCCCACACACCACCATTCGTTTGGCTCCGTTCGCTGGTAAGTTGAACAATGGGACGTGGGGAAATGCAATTTTCTACACCACACATCTCATCTATGCATGGCACCTTGAAGGCCCAAAACAAATACCCATGGTGAGAGTGAATGGAAACTGAAGTATTCTAGTGACTTATTCATGTGAATTTTGTGTATTTGAGAGTTTATGCTTATAATTGTATGGGTGTATGTGTGTGTGAGTGTGTATGGCTTTTGTACAATGCAACATTGTTTTAGTTAGGAAAAAAACAAGAATGCATTTCAGCATAACGAATTCCTCTTTATTTTGTATCTATTACTGCTAACAACAACAACAACAACAACAACGGCAATACAAGCGGTAACGCCAACAACAAATCCTAGGCAAACTTAAACTTGGACTTGCAAAACCATCGAACGAACTTTGGTGTGAAGAGAAGACTTGAAAATCATTTGCACAGTAACGACTGCACAATGCTTGTATGTATGTTTGTGTATGTGTGCATTATGTGCAATAGCTGATGTTTGGGGAGTGGGTGTTGGGATTTTGATTTTGTTGTAATTGAGAATGGTTGGTTATGGTTGAGTACGGGAAAGGGTTGTTAGAATAAAAGAGAAAATGGGAAATGCCTATGGTGATTTGAACAAACATTTGCACAACCATAAAATCTAGGATAGACTTTGTTCTTGCATTTCGTTACACCTCATCCTCACTCACTCTCTCTCTCTCTCCATCTCCCCTTAGGGCCCGGTCCTGCAGTCTGACGTCTGTGTGTCTCTTAAGTTCAGTGTTTGAGGTTAATGTTCTATAAGCTGCAGATTTTTTCTATGCAATTTCATGCCGGATTAGAAAAATGAGATTGTCAGGAAAACTAGAGAATAACTAATGAGACTGGTGGCATTTAAACTATGAAACTTGACTTTAAATTTTAGAAGTAAAACAACTGTAAAACATTATTTCATTTACGTTATTATTTTTTCCCAAAGGGGGAAAGAGTCGAGCTAATTTGGCCAAGGGAATGGATATGACAAAAAATTAAGGCTTTTTATTGATTACTGAAAATGAATTGCTAGACAACAGATTCGATTTGGTCACATGCAAGGCAATTGTAGAGATTTGGCAGCAATTTTTATCGAGGCGATAGAGAATAAAAACTTTATTTATCTAGGTTAGAATACCGCCATCTCATGGTGGTGGTTATAAAAAGAATAATACTGGCAAACAGATGCTACTTTGGACTAAGTAAGCAGTTTAGAAACAAGGCCACCTCTGGACAGACGAAGATTACACTATACAAGACACTCATACTACCCGTGTTGTTATATGGTTCTGAAGCATGGGTACTTGTGAAAGCAGATGAGGCAGTACTTGGAGTATTTGAGAGAAAGATTCTTCGTAAAATATATGGACCAGTTTGCGTTAATGGAGAATATAAGCGACGTATGAACCACGAGCTGTATGACGACGATAGCAGAGTTACACGCATCAAAATACAACGACTGCGTTGGCTAGGTCATGTGGTCAGAATGGATGAAAAGGCTCCAGCAAAAAAGTCTATTAAAGGCAAAGACGGTGGTACACGCAAACCGGGACGGTGGTACACGCAAACCAAACCTCAGAGAAGGCGTTTATCTCCTTCTTACACTGCAAGACTGTTCGTGACCTCACCGTCCTGGTTGTTATTGCCCTTATGGCAATTTTACAATCGGTAAGGATGTTCACACTCGACGTCCTCGCGTTAGCACCACACCACTTCAAGCCTTCAGTGATCGCCCGGGTCTCCGCCTGCAGAACCGTATTATGATCAGACAGTCTAAAACAGATCTCCGTTCCTAGGTTCTCAATGTAAACCCCTACTAGGCCCACTCTGTCCTCTAGCTTTGATCCATCCGTGCAACGTGATTTTCCAGATGGCAATACTAGGGTTCCGTCAATCCAAGTCAATCCGATATCTAGAATAGTCTCCAGTGCCCTAGTGGGAGTGGTCCTCATCGCTTAGCCTATGCCAAGACAACATGTTCTCTGACCCTGTTGTATGGTCCTTATTTTGCACTTTTTCTGCATAGTATTCCACCAAACTACTGAGTTGTTAGTAAGTATTGGTCCAATCACGCTCCTGTAGAGCCAGTGGACTATCCTCGGATTCAGGCCCCATTTCGAGCCTACGGCCCATCTACATAGTGCCCAACATCTATGAGCATTCTTAGTACTCTTCTGAATGTGAAACATCCAATTCAGTTTCCTGTCCAAGATCACACCTAAGTATTTGACCTTGTCAGATATCGAAATCGTCTTATTGAGGAAACGTGGTGCGTTAAATTGGCCCATCTTCGTCTTCCTAGTGAACAGGTATATTTCAGTCTTCTCTGGGTCAACATTGAGACCTCTGGGTGTAGCCCAGTCATAGCTTCGGCCCTTCTGCATAGCTCGTTCGGATCCTTTTCCCTTAGAAATATTATTACATCGTCTGCATAGCTGACGGGTTCAAATCTCTCCTCAGTCAGCATCCGCAATAGGTCATTTATGGTGGTCACCCATAGGAGTGGGTATAAAATGCCCCCCTGTGGCTTGCTCTGTACCACTTTCTCCCTTATAAAGGGTGATTTTTTTGAGGTTAGGATTTTCATGCATTAGTATTTGACAGATCACGTGGGATTTCAGACATGGTGTCAAAGAGAAAGATGCTCAGTATGCTTTGACATTTCATCATGAATAGACTTACTAACGAGCAACGCTTGCAAATCATTGAATTTTATTACCAAAATCAGTGTTCGGTTCGAAATGTGTTCATTCACCGTAACGTTGCGTCCAACAGCATCTTTGAAAAAATACGGTCCAATGATTCCACCAGCGTACAAACCACACCAAACAGTGCATTTTTCGGGATGCGTGGGCAGTTCTTGAACGGCTTCTGGTTGCTCTTCACTCCAAATGCGGCAATTTTGCTTATTTACGTAGCCATTCAACCAGAAATGAGCCTCATCGCTGAACAAAATTTGTCGATTCACTGAAAATGATTTCACTGAAAATGATTCACTGAAAATGATTTGCAAGCGTTGCTCGTTAGTAAGTCTATTCATGATGAAATGTCAAAGCATACTAAGCATCTTTCTCTTTGACACCATGTCTGAAATCCCACGTGATCTGTCAAATACTAATGCATGAAAATCCTAACCTCAAAAAAATCACCCTATATTTATGACATTGGACACACAATTCATCCACCTGTTCCTTAGCATATGGTTTATTCAGTCTCTAAGGACCGGGTCCACCCGGTACTGGTCAAAGGATTGGATCAGTGTGTCGCTCCGTACATTGTTAAAAGCCCCCCTCTATGTCAATGCATATCGCCAGTGTGTATGTCTTGGCATCGAAGAATTCTTCTATTTTATGCACAACCTCCGTGCAGGACAGTCTCCACCGACCTTCCCTTGACATAGGCATGCTGTTTGTATTTGAGCAGATCGCTGGAAGTCCTACTCTTTATCATGGTATCCACAATACGTTCCATGGTTTTGAGCAAAAAAGATGTAAGACTTATGGGTCTGTAGGCCTTTGGTGTCTCATAATTTGTCTTGCTGGGCTTGGGTATAAACACCACCCTTGCCTTCTGCCAGGCTTTCGGAGTATGTGAAAGTCCTAGGCACGCTGTGAACATTTTGGCCAGACGGGGCGCCAGATAGTCTGCTTCTTTCTGTAGTAACGTCGGAAATATTCCATCAGGTCCGGGTGACTTAAATGGTTTGAAGTTCCTCAAGGATTTCTTCACCTTAAATTCTGTTATGATAAACCTTCGATCAACGTCAGTATTCCAAGATTCCGGTGTCTCTGTGAGTCCCTTTGTATCCTGTGGAAATGGGTTTTCATCAAAAGCCTCCACATGTCCTGCGTTGTCTCGGCTCTCACTCCCATGTTGTCTACTTAAGTTTCAGTTTGGACATGGGTTTTCGAAAGAAACTTTTTTATCTTGGCGGCATCATTAACGCTATCGACCTGTTCGCAGAAAAGCTTCCAGGAGGCACGTTTTGCCGCTCTGGTAATCTTTTTGTGGTCCTTGCACCGTGTGTTGTAATACACATCACAATAAACTTCCGGTTTTTTACTACGTGCGACGTGTTAAAAAGTCTGCGCACCTCTTTCCCAATATTGCGAATCTCCCCGTTCGCCCAGGGTTTTTCTTGGGCTGATTTCCTTTCCCGAAGAGGACAACTATCTTCGAAGGATAGTTGTCCTCTTCGGGAATCCTGTTGACATTTTCGTCAATCTCTTCTATGTTTGGACAATCTAAATTATCTTGCCCAAGTCTTCTTCTGAGTAGCTTTCCAAATTTTGTCCAGTTGATTTTCAACTTTTTGCGGAACCTTAGCGGATTCGTCGCTGGCCGTGCTATTCTAAACATAATGTAGCGATGATCAGAGAAGGAGTGTTCCACGGAGGCCCTCCAATCCTGAACCTCATCGATTAGATGTTCCAAACATATCGTCACATCTAATATTGTACCTCCTCCCTAATCCTATTAACAAAGGTAGCGATGTTACCAATATTCAGTGTTTTAGGTCGCTAGTATTCAAGAATTCTGCCAGGGCTTGGCCCCGCTTATTAGTGTTGCTACTTCCCCACGAAATGTGGTGAGAGTTCGCATCGCACCCTAATAGTACCTCGTTTCCTGTCTGTTTTGCTTTCCTCACCAGCCGTTGCATCTCCGACGTGGATGGCGGTATCGGAGATTCGAAAGGCAGATAAAGTGATGCCAGTGATGCTTCACCGTCTCCCTGTCTCTCGCCACTGTTGCATCCGACGTTGACAACTCTGGGGAAAATATAAAATATTGCCTTTCCTTACTGGTTCGATTCTATCCCAGTGTGTGACACAGCATTCGTAGGGGACAAGCACCGGTGAAAACTATTTTTCTGATGTTCTTAAAGGAATTTGAAAACAGTCATTCAGCGTTAAAGGTGAACATGTTGGCCTCTGAGCCAAAGTGGACCCAAGCAGCTTTTAGAGAGGTATAAATAATACTCTCGAGGATATATGGGTTGCCCAAAAAGTAATTGCGGATTTTTTAAAAGAAAGTAAATGCATTTTTATTAAAACTTAGAATGAACTTTAATCAAATTTTTTCTAAAGCAAGCTAAAAGTAACAGCTGATAACTGTCGGAAGAAAGAATGCAATTACAGAGTCACAAGCTGTGAAAAAATTTGTCAACGCCGACTATATGAAAAATCCGCAATTACTTTTTGGGAAACCCAATAGTTGTATAGGTGGAAAATGGTTACCGAGTGAGTGCCGTTCTTGGAGAGCACACTCCTCCCACAGTATTGGCGAATCTAAGCTTTTAAGTAAGGCGCCCCGGTAGGCGAGTTGGTAACATGCTCGGATTACCAGTGAGGGCGTCGTGGGTTCAATTCCCGCAAGAGGCCTTGGTCTGTCGCCACTGTGTGTGGTAACACAATGGACTTCAAATTGTCTAAGTGAGTCCGAAAAGGATTACCCCTCTTACCTAACCTAAGCTTTTAGGTAGACTGGTCCACTGGTCCACCAACTTGGCACTCTCCTTAATGCAATTAATAATTTTCTCCAATCTTTCACTTACAGTGGCTTTTTTCAGAAGAGATGCCACACATTCATTCATTTCTAATGGAATTGGTGTGCTTCTGCTGCTATTGTACAACTTTTTGAAAGCTGCTCCATTTTTCCAAGTGTTAATCTCTTTCATGCTTTATATTTATCAATGTTGTGGAAGAAATAAAGATTAAAAGGACGTTAATTGTTGTCAAGCTTCAAAAAGAATGAAGCCCGATAAAAACGCCACTGCCCTTACAATCATCATCACTTATGCCACCATGACAATCGAATGCCAAGTACCAACCACCCACTACTTACCTCAAGCATACTAGACTAGGACTTTACAATGTGCATTGTTCGTAATACCTACTCATTTATCTTCATGGTTTTAAAGTTGGCTTTCTGTTGGTTTTCTATTTCATTGTGTGCGTTTTTTTTTTTTTTTTTGGTTTTCTCTAGGTCTTTGCTTATTTGTCTTCCTGCGATATCCTTACGGCAAAAAATGAAAACCTGAGGTTGTGACCTGATTTTTTTTCACTCACCCACCTACATGTGGTGTCTAGTGGTAGTTGCTTGTTTACGTCAAAGCCGTAAATATGATCCCAATTGGGAATCTAAAAATCCCCAAATTTTTCTCACTTAGATTATAGTGTAAATACGTCTTTAGTTGCAAGAAAGTATCTGATTACTTTCTTGCCTTTCTTTTGTTCGCCTGCCCCACGAAACGGCCATATTGCGATTGCAATTTCCGCAAATCTGCCTATTCCTTTTTTACCTGCACAACAGTCCACACCGTACTGGTAAGATCTCATCCATAAGAAAATAAATCCACATCTTGGTTCCATATTTGTAATTCCGTGTGTTTTATTTTCTTGTTCTTGTTTTCTATTTCGTTGGGATCTTTAATAATTGAGTTGCAAACCAATCGAAATTTGGATTCTATTGGTTTGCCTTGGCTCAAGAGCGATTTGTTTTGATCCAGGTCGTATTTGCTCCAGCTTACTCCTAAGCAATTTCCAATTCAGCGATTTAGCCTGAACATTTGGTCCAGTTCGAGCCAGATCATCCAGCTCTCTCTCTTGAGATTTCAACTCCCACGCATTCCTACTTGTAAAAAGCAAATTTCGTAAATTGCTTGATCCATATTCGAAAAGCAAATTAATATTGAAAATTAAATAAACATTTCGGAAAAGAAAAAACAAAAACATCAAAGATCTACGTGTTTGAATGATAACCGAAAGCAACAAAAGGAGAATAAACTTGCCTATTAAAATTGGAGTTTGCCTAGTTTGAGACTTATGGAAATATTCTGGTTATGCTGTTTTATTCGTATGCCAAGTGAGCCCGAAAAATAATGTGAGTGAGTCAAATGTTTTAAGATAACACGAAACCAATTTTTGTTGAGAATTTCATGTGTTTAAAAAAGAAATTATTTGACAGATTTTAAATGAATTAAAATTCTTCTTGAAAATTTAAGTTTTCGTTTGTTTGTTTAAAGTTCTAAAAAATTATGTTGGTTAAATAAATTTTCTTTGTTCGGGGTTCATTTTTTGTTTAAGAAATTTTGTACGACAATGAACATTCGGTGAAAACGTGGTTTAAGATTAATCCGCGATTTGGGATATTTTTTTACATACATACGTACATTTATAATTCCACCAGTGAGGAGATATTTCAAAAGAGAAAAAGGAAAAAAGATATTTGATGCGCATGTCCTCTCTCATGTATTTATTGTAGATCAATTCAAATAAATCCCACGCTCTTGTTCTATTTTCCAAGTTACTGCGCATGCCCTCTCTGTGCTTATTATACATCACTCACTCACTCAGTTCCATTTCCGAAGTTTGTAAGCAAGTGCTCTCTCCGTCTGTAAGTGCTCCCTACCACTCTCAAAATATTTTTCATATCACTCAAAACTCCTGCTCTTGATTGTGAGGAACTAATGCGCATGTCCGCTCACTAGTATCACTCAAATTATTCCTATTCACTTCTTTAAGCTAAGACAGGCTTTTGCTCTTGAGCTCACAACTGGTTTGTGAGTTGATGTTGTGTTTTTTTTTGTTTCATTCTTTCTATTATCATTGCCTTCTGCTTCTCCACGAGAGCAATTGACAATAAGAAGAGGAAGAATGTAAACAAACTTCCAACATTTCCAAAATCTTCCATCACACAAGAGTTCATTGACCTATTTGCTCGGCCATTGGCAATCATATGTTTTTGAGGTTTCCAGTCAAGTGTGGGGATCTTGTGACATACACACATATATATCCTAACTTTTAACATTTGTATCTTTTTTCTTTATCACTATCAGAAAGATACTTGTTAAAGTAGAGTTACCAGGTTGCTGCGGCTATGTCTAAATGCTGGCTAGACCTCTTATTGTGAATATTGAATTTTCTACGAAGCTAGAATAACTTTAGTAATTCGGTTTTTTTTTTTGTACGAGATTTGTCTGACCACTATTGAGTTGGTATAATTGTTTGCTTGAGTTTTTAAGTGCGAAATTGGTCTTGGAAATTTGTAATTTTTTGCCGTTATGTTGTTTTTCCGATAGAATTTTACCCTTAGCTTATTGGTACTGTATGGTATCAGATTTCGGCATAGCATTTACTTTCCTTTTATCCGAATCCATTTAATTCATATCACAGCGTTCTTTGAATTGGATTTTCTGCGGTATTTTGTACATGAATTTATTTTCATTTTCGGCCGCACCTTTCTAGACGATCCTTTCAATCGAAAAATCAGATTTTCCTTCCTTTTTGCTCGGTTTTGGAGATTGTCAGGACATTTCTATCTTTTTACCTAGAATTTCCAGAGGAACAAGATGTCCTTAGAGAAATTTATTCGTTTGGCCGATAACTTGGTTGAGTTTGAGGCTGCACTAAACGGCAATGAGTTACCTGTGACGTCGATTTGTCTGATAGAGACCCATAGGGACGAGGCTAAGTCCCTTTGGTCTCGATTGAAGCTGACATATGAGAAATGCCTCGCCGATATGGCTATTGAGAAGTCGGATGGTGGCGGAGCCGCTCAGGATCTTGAGTCAGTCAAGGAGAAATACAAAAATTCTTACTGCACGTACTGTCGCTGTGTTTCCAAACTGACCGAATCCATTCAGACAGTTTCAAGTTCGAATATGGATTCCAGTCAAAGTTTCAATTTGCCTCCAATCGAATTGAACGTTTTCCAAGGTGACTTCAAATCCTGGCCGACTTTTCGGGACATATTCACTGCGATTTGTGTGAGGAACCCCAGATTAAGCCCAGTTGAGAAACTGTTTCATTTGTCCCAGAAGACGAAAGGTGAAGCACACGAAATTGTGGCTAAAAGTCCCCTTACGAATGAGGGTTTCCAAACAGCTTGGAAGAATCTATGTGCACGTTATGACAATAGACGGGTTCTGATCAATGAACAATTGAAGACACTCTTCAGTCTTTCTGCCATCCATACGGAATCAGCGAATTCACTCAAGCAGTTGCAAAGGGATATCAACTCCTGTATATCCACTCTAGGAAGTCATGAGATCGATACGGAAAGTTGGAATCCAATTTTCATCTTCCTATGCTCGAATTGTCTCCCCGATTCCACTTTGACGCTTTGGGAGCAGACCCTAAGCGATAAGACCAGCATTCCAAAGTGGTCTGATTTTGATGATTTCCTGACCAATCGCCATAGGACGCTTGAGTCAGTTTCCGAAATCAAAGGTTCTAAGGAGCCGAACTCTTCTAATCATAAATCCAAGGGACATAACAACTTTAAGGCCAAGTCTGACAAGGTACGGGCGTTTCAGGCTCAGGTTAATCAGGCCACTTGTAAGCTTTGTCCAAAGGAAGTCCATGTCATTAGAAAATGTCCGAAATTTCTTAATATGAATCATGACAAGAGATTGGCTGAAATTAAGAAGCATAATTTGTGCTTGAACTGTTTCTCCGGCGCTCATGCTGTCAAGGAGTGCAAAAGTAAGCACTCTTGCTACAAATGTAGCAAACGCCATAATACTTTGCTGCATAGGGAAACTGAACAACGGAAGGGTCCTGATTCGGTGTCATTTGGTACCAACCAGTCACCAAGAGGTGATGCCCTTCCTCCTCCCGTTGTACCCCAGCCTTCTACATCCAATTTACAGTCCACTAATACTGCAAACAGTGTCGTCCAGACATGTTTTGCATCCAATTCTAAAGGCGTCTTGTTAGGGACGGCTATGATAAGAATAATTCTTTCTGGTGTAGTCTACAGAGCTCGTGCACTTCTTGATTCTGGATCCGAGGGCACTTTCATTTCAGAAAAACTTTCTAATTTGCTCAAACTTCCGACCAAGCGCATTTCTGCTACTATTTCCGGGCTGAATAATTCTATTTCAGCGGCAGTGCAGAAGGAATGTAGGTTTGTTATAGGTTCAGAGATGAATAAAGATTTTGAGCTTGTTGTCTCTGCACTTGTAGTTCCACATCTATCCAACAATCTTCCTTCTGGCACGATAGATATACGATCTTTATCTGATCTACCACCCCTCCCACTAGCTGATCCCAGATTTTTTGAGAGCGCTAAGGTCGACCTTCTTCTTGGAGCAGATGTTTTCCCTTCAGTCATGTTGTCCAGAAATCAGCACAATATCTGCGGTTCGCTCATGGCCCAGGAGACTGTCTTTGGCTGGATCCTTACCGGGCCCATTTCTCCAAGAATGCTTTCATCCTTCTCTACCCAGGTCTCATTTTTTTGTGAAATTTCCTTAGATAAGGAGATTTCAAGGTTTTGGGAGGTGGAGAATGTTCCACAGAAACGGTTTCCGTCACAAGACGACAGATTTTGTGAGGCGTTGTATCGGAAAACAACTCTAAGGAATGATGAAGGACGATACGTGGTTTCGTTACCATTCAAAGTCACATATCCAGATGGCATATGCCTTGGTCATTCCAGATCCAACGCAATGGCTCAGTTCTTTCGTAATGAAGCGCGTCTACTGCGACACGCCGAGTTGAAGAAGGAATATGATAACACATTGTTGGAGTATCTCACACTAAATCATATGTTCCATGTCGAAACTCCTGGTTCCTCAGTTCCAGGAACGTCTTACTTTTTACCCCATCATGCGGTAATAAAACCAGAAAGAACAACTACTAAAGTTCGGGTAGTGTTCAATGCATCCTCTCCTTCATCCAACGGCGTAAGCTTGAACGATATCCTTTATACAGGTCCTGTATTACAAAACGACCTAACCGTTCTAATCCTCAAGTGGCGTTTTTATAGATTTGTCCTCAATGGAGATATACAAAAGATGTACAGACAAATCCTTGTCAATCCATCTCATACTCCATTTCAACGTATATTGTTTCGAAAATGCCAGAATGATCCATTTAGAGAATTTGAATTGAAGACTGTCACGTTTGGACTAAATTGCGCCCCATACTTAGCCATCCGCACCATGGTCCAATTGGCGGATGACGTTCATAACCAATATCCTTTGGCTAGTCGCATACTAAAGGAATGTATGTATGTGGATGATGCATTAGTAGGTGCCCACTCTATTCAAATGGCAATTGATACTAGAGATGAATTGATCCAAGCCCTCAATTCAGCAGGGTTTGAGATGCGCAAATGGATTTCCAATGTCAAATGTATACTAGAGGGACTCCCCTCCGATCATCTGTTATGTGGGGATTTATTGGAATTTGAAGATCGCAGCTCTGCCAAGACACTGGGCATCCATTGGAACGCCCACTCTGATGAATTTTTCTTTGCTACTACTCAATTTCCAACCGATTGTTCCTATACAAAAAGAGAAGTCCTTTCTCAGATATCCAAATTGTTCGATCCAGCTGGCTGGTTGTCACCCATCATCATAATTGCTAAGATTATAATGCAAAGAATATGGATGGACCACGTTGAATGGGATGAAATAATTTCTTCAGAACCTCTATCCATGTGGAAGGCGTTTCAGTCCAAGTACTCCCGAATAGGTCATATTAAAATTCCAAGATGGGTAGACTATTCCCCTGGTGGCACCATTGAATTTCATGGGTTTTCAGATGCCTCAGAAAAGGCTTATGCTGCGGCTATTTATGTTCGTGTCATTTATCCAAATTCAATATCAGCCCATTTGATAAGTTCCAAGACCAAAGTGGCCCCACTAAAAACCCTATCGATTCCAAGGTTAGAGCTTTGTGGAGCCACACTATTGGCTGAGATGGTCGACAACTTAATCCCACAGTTTGATGTACAAAAGTTTTCCTTGTTTTGTTGGACGGACTCTACAATTGTCTTGTCGTGGCTGGCAAAACCTCCTTGTTGTTGGAACACGTTTGTGGCAAACAGGGTTTCAAAGATAACGCAAGTGGTGGACCCTTCCAAATGGTCACATGTGGATTCTGAAAGCAATCCAGCGGATTTAGCGAGCCGAGGTGCTTATCCGGACGATTTGATAAGCAATAAACTTTGGTGGAATGGACCGATGTGGTTATCGAAGTCATCGAAATATTGGCCTAAAAGTTTTATTGATACAGCCGAAGAAACAGATTTGGAGAAAAAGCCAATAAAAGTCCACTTTAGTTATTTCCAAAATTTTGAAGACATATTGGACCGATTCTCTTCCTTTTCAAGAGCTCTTCGAGTTGTTGCGTACATATACCGATTTTATTTCAACACTCATCCAAAATTTCGATCCAACTACCACCGACCCGACAAAATAATTACCAATTCTGAAATCCTTTATATCCGAAAAACTCTTGTATCCATCTGCCAAAAAGCCTTTTATCCGAACGAGTATATGGCGCTTAATTCCAAAAAGCCCATTTCATCCACGAGTTCACTTTTATCCTTAAATCCATTTATTGATGCAGAAGGGATTATGCGTATTTGTGGAAGATTAGAATTGTCTCCAATGCTATCCTACAATGAGAGACATCCAATTCTTCTTCCGTACAGCTGTCAATATTCACGACTTCTTATCCTCTTCATTCATCAGATCAGTTTACATGGTGGAAATCAACTTGTACTTCGTCTGGTAAGAACTCAATATTGGATTCCTAAGGTGCAAAACCTTATCAAAACTACTATCAACCGCTGTAAAACTTGTATTATTTACAAGAAAAAATGCCAACAACAATTAATGGCCGCGTTGCCTCCTGAACGCTGCGAAGTTTCTCGCCCTTTTACTCATACAGGACTTGATTTCGCCGGCCCTTTTGAGATGAAAAGTTACGCAGGGAGGTTCTGCCGAATGTCTAAAGCTTACGTCTGTGTATTCGTCTGTTTTTCCACTAAGGCGATACATTTGGAGACGACCTCTGATTTATCCACATCATGTTTCCTTGCTGCCTTTAGTCGCTTTATATCCCGACGAGGTTGTCCACTTCATATACATTCCGATAATGGGACAACTTTTGTCGGTGCATCCAAAATAATTGCAAAGGAATTTATCCAGACATCCCAGAAAGCGGTAACTGCGAACTATTCACATCAGAATTTGACCTGGCATTTTATTCCGCCCGGAGCGCCCCATATGGGAGGACTATGGGAAGCGGGGGTCAAAAGCTTCAAGCAACACTTCAAGAAAACTATTGGTCTCCAAAAATTTACTTTTGAAGAATTCCAGACATTATTATCCAAAATAGAAGCATGCCTTAATTCCAGGCCAATCTCTCCCAATTCGCAAAGTCCATCAGATTTGACAGCATTGACACCGGGTCATTTCCTAATTGGATCCCCTATATTGGCTCCTCTAGAACCAGAAGTTAGCCAAACACCCATTTCCATCCAGAATCGTTGGCAACGAATAAAAACTCTTCATCAACACTTCTGTTCCAGATGGAAAAACGAATATCTTAAGGAATTGCAAAAGCGTACAAAGTGGAAAAAACCTGAAGAGAATTTGAAGGAAGAAATGCTTGTTGTTGTCAAGGAAGAAAACCTACCCCCTAATAGCTGGCGACTCGGCAGAATTATCAAAGTTCACCGTGGTGACGATAAACGTGTTAGAGTTGCTGAAGTACTAACACAAAGGGGCACAATTACAAGGCCAATCACGAAACTTGTCGTGATTTCGGATGAATCCTCTTAAACTCTACTGAAATTTATCCAAATCCCTTTCCTAGTCCTCTTTATTCGTATTTTAAGTTATTTTTCCTGTGAATCCCAATTTCTAAATATTTTTTCCTTTACAGCAAGATGAATTCCCTCGCAAAGCCCAAGCAACATATGAACTTCGTTTGCAGATTATGCCGGAAACCCCACGGACTTCGAAACTGCAGAAAGTTCAACAACATGAATATCTCGGAAAGACTTGAAGCTGTTAAGAAATATGGGTACTGTCCTAATTGCCTAGCCCACTCCCATTCCCAAGGATCGTGCTTTACAAGGACTGGCTGCATGCATTGTCATGAAAAGCACCATTCCCTTCTACACGTAAATCCTCGACTACGTAAGGGAATGTCATTTTTTTCTGCAAAAAAGAGTCAGCATAAATTAGCTCATCAATCATCAGTTGGAAATCGATCAAAGAAGTCCACACCATCGGAAACAATAACTAATAAAGAGGCCCACTCCACGCAAACTGATAGTTCTGCTTCCACATCATTGTGCGCTATCCTTCATCAAAATGCAGCAACATTGCTCCCTACGGCACTTGTAAAAATTGAAACAAAAGAAGGAAAACGCCTGGCACGTTGTTTGCTAGACACGGCTTCCCGAATGAGCTGGGTTTCAAAAAAGTTCGTTGACAAATTAAATTTGACGACCTTGGAAATGGATGGAGAAAGAATTTGTCCAGTTATTTTATGGTCATGTGTCGATCCAAACTTCAAAATCCAGACCACGCTGAAAGTCAACAATCGCATCAATACAATTACTCCTAAGAAGTCCCTTTCTGAATCCATCCAATCCCATTTCCAGAACTTAATTCTGGCAGACAGGAAATTCTATAAATCATCATCCATAGACCTGATAATAGGGGTCGATGTTTATTCCCGCATCATCTTAGATGGGATATTTGTTAAAGCAGGTCTACCTACCGCACAAAATACCTCATTTGGAATTATCTTGTATGGTACTTTTACTACTTAGATATTAGAGAAATTTGCTGCATAATGAATTTTATGTGAATCTTATTGAATTGAATATTGAAATAATTTTATCAACTTGAGTATAATGTATAATGAAGTCAAATAGTTATCAAAATTTTGAATTCCTTTCATTCTCTAAGAAAGATTAATAGAATTAGTTACTTCTAAACTAAACTTACAAAAGAAAAAAACATATTTAAGCATTTGCAATATGGATTCATTCCTTTTCGTTGCAGTAATACTGCAAGGCGGGCAGAATGTTTACGTCAAAGCCGTAAATATGATCCCAATTGGGAATCTAAAAATCCCCAAATTTTTCTCACTTAGATTATAGTGTAAATACGTCTTTAGTTGCAAGAAAGTATCTGATTACTTTCTTGCCTTTCTTTTGTTCGCCTGCCCCACGAAACGGCCATATTGCGATTGCAATTTCCGCAAATCTGCCTATTCCTTTTTTACCTGCACAACAGTCCACACCGTACTGGTAAGATCTCATCCATAAGAAAATAAATCCACATCTTGGTTCCATATTTGTAATTCCGTGTGTTTTATTTTCTTGTTCTTGTTTTCTATTTCGTTGGGATCTTTAATAATTGAGTTGCAAACCAATCGAAATTTGGATTCTATTGGTTTGCCTTGGCTCAAGAGCGATTTGTTTTGATCCAGGTCGTATTTGCTCCAGCTTACTCCTAAGCAATTTCCAATTCAGCGATTTAGTCTCTTGCTTGTCTTTTAAATTCTGTTGAAGTATTTTCAGGTTTGTTTGGCAACGGGTCCTCATATCTGGCAAAAGACACTCACAAAGTTAGCAAAATTTTCCAAGCAGCATGTCATAGTTAAGGGCAAACAAAACCGCAAAATGTTATTGTGTTTGCCCGTTGTTAGAAAAAAAAAAAAAACAGCGGCAGCTACTACAAATAGGGAAGGCGGCAATGGGCCAAACAAATGAAATCTTAAAAGAAAAGTTTGTTTCTTTTAGTTCAACTATTTTTTCTTCTACTTCAGCTACTGTATTGTTTTAAAGAAAAGCAAACATTTGAAATTTCCCCCCCTCTGTACTGGTGGACGAACATACCAACAAGGCAACTTCATTTAGGACTTTGCACCACAGAGGTCCTAGGTCGAGAGCCGTGTTGGCACTCTACACATACATAGACCCAAGTATGTGTTCTGCTTCTCTGCATCTACAACTGAGAGGGGGGTGGGTGCTTAACCACCCACCACAATTCTAGACTAGATCCTGTAACACTCATACTCCACCATTGGTGGTTTCTTAATGAACAATGGTCTGTTTTGTGGTTTGGAGTGTCTGTATCTGTATCGATGCAATGTATCATATTGCACAGTGGGGGGAGAGTTAGGGAGAAAGAATTTCTCAAAAAAAAAAAAGAAAAGTTGTCAAAACGAACATTTTTTTCCCAAAGACTTAAAGAGAAAAGTTTTCTCCAATAACAAAATTTTACAAAAATTTAAGATTCGGTCGGACAGAATCTTATATACCCTCCACCATGGATCGCATTTGTCGAGTTCTTTTCCAGGCATATATTCTTAGGTAAAACAAGTAAAAGCGTGCTAAGTTCGGCCGGGCCGAATCTTACATACCCTCCACCATGGATCGCATTTGCCGAGTTCTTCTCCCGGCATCTCTTCTTAGGCAAAAAAGGATAAAAGAAAAGATTTGCTCTGCTATTATTATATTATTACATATTGGAGACCTATGTAAAATGTCAGCCAATTCGAATAAGAATTGCGCCTTTTGGGGGCTCAAGAAGTAAAATAGAGAGATCGATTTATATGGGAGCTGTATCGGGCTATAGACCGATTCAGATCATAATAAACACGTATGTTGATGGTCATGAGAAGATCCGTAGTACATAATTTCAGACAAATCGGATAATAATTGCGACCTCTAGAGGCTCGAGAAGTCAAGATCCCAGATCGGTTAATATGTCAGCTATATCAGGTTATGGACCGATTTGAATCATACTTGGCACAGATGTTGGATATCATAACAAAACACGTCGTGCAAAATTTCATTCCAATCGGATAAGCATTGCGCACTCTAGAGGCTCAAGAAGTCAAGACCCAAGATCGGTTTATATGGCAGCTATATTAGGTTATCGGTCGATTTGAACCATACTTGGCACAGTTGTTGGATATCATAACAAAACACGTCGTGCAAAATTTCATTCCAATTGGATAAGAATTGCGCACTCTAGAGGCTCAAGAAGTCAAGACCCAAGATCGGTTTATATGGCAGCTATATTAGGTTATAGACCGATTTGAACCATACTTGGTACAGTTATTGGATATCATAACAAAACACGTCGTGCAAAATTTCATTCCAATTGGATAAGAATTGCGCACTCTAGAGGCTCAAGAAGTCAAGACCCAAGATCGGTTTATATGGCAGCTATATTAGGTTATAGACCGATTTGAACCATACTTGGCACAGTTGTTGGATATCATAACAAAACACGTCGTGCCAAAATTAATTCAAATCGAATAAGAATTGCGCCCTCTAGAGGCTCAAGAAGTCAAGACCCAAGATCGGTTTATATGGCAGCTATATCAAAACATGGACCGATTTGAACCATACTTGGCACAGTTATTGGATATCATAACAAAACACGTCGTGCAAAATTTCATTCCAATCGGATAAGAATTGCGCACTCTAGAGGCTCAAGAAGTCAAGACCCAAGATCGGTTTATATGGCAGCTATATCAAAACATGGACCGATATGGCCCATTTACAATACCAACCGACCTACACTAATAAGAAGTATTTGTGCAAAATTTCAAGCGGCTAGCTTTACTCCTTCGGAAGTTAGCGTGCTTTCGACAGACAGATGGACGGACGGACGGACGGACGGACGGACAGACGGACGGACATGGCTAGATCGACATAAAATGTCGCGACGATCAAGAATATATATACTTTATGGGGTCTCAGACGAATATTTCGAGTAGTTACAAACAGAATGACGAAATTAGTATACCCCCCATCTTATGGTGGAGGGTATAAAAAGGACAAAAGAAAGGATTTGCTCTGCTATTAGAGCGATATCAAGATATGGTCCGGTTCGGACCACAATTAAATTATATGTTGGAGATCTGTGTAAAATTTCAGCCAATTCGTATAAAAATTGCGCCCATTGGGGGCTCAAGAAGTAAAATAGAGAGATCGATTTATATGGGAGCTGTATCAGGCTATAAACCGATTCAGACCTAAATAAAAACGTATGTTGATGGTCATTCGAGGATCCGTCGTGCAAAATTTCATTCCAATCGGATAAGAATTGCGCCCTCTAGAGGCTCAGGAAGTCAAGATCCAAACCCGGTTTATATGGCAGCTATATCAGGTTATGAACCGATTTGAACCATACTTGGCACAGTTGTTGAATATCATAGCGAAACACGTCGTCCAAAATTTCATTTCAATCGGATAAAAATTGCGCCCTCTAGAGGCTCAAGAAGTCAAGACCCCAGATCGGTTTATGTGGCAGCTATATCAGGTTATAAACCGATTTAAACCATACTTGGCACAGTTGTTGGATATCATAACAAAACACGTCGTCCAAAATTTCATTCCAATCAGATGAGAATTGCGCCCTCTAGAGGCTCAGGAAGTCAAGACCCAATATCGGTTTATATGACAGCTATATCAGGTTGTGGACCGATGTGAACTTAATTTGGCACAGTTGTTGGAAATCATAGCAAAACACGCCGTGCAAAATTTCATTTCAATCGGATAAGAATTGCGCCCTCTAGAGGCACAAGAAATCAAGACCCCAGATCGGTTTATATGACAGCTATGTCAAAACATGGACCGATATAGCCCATTTACAATCCCAACCGACCTACACTAATAAGAAGTATTTGTGCAAAACTTCAAGCGGCTAGCTTTACTCCTTCGAGAGTTTGCGTGCTTTCGACTGACAGACGGACAGACGGTCGGACATGGCTGGATCGGCATAAAATGTCACAACACAATGTCACTTTATGGGGTCTTAGACGAATATTTCGAGTAGTTACAAACCGAAGACGAAATTAGTATACCCCCATCCTATGGTGGAGGGTATAAAAATACCTTATCCTCCACTGTGCATCTTCTAATCATAGACTCTTACAGGACGTTGGGAGAATGATAAATTATAGCTGTACAACAAGAAGGAAAAAAAAAACTAAAACAAAAACTTAATGTTCATAGATTTTCCAATGCCTTCCCTTTTCAAGTTTCAAGGGATTTGAGTAAGGGAAAAGGGAATTTTTACCAGACTAAAACTACAACAAGCACTACCTTCATTTCTAGGCTATGTATATGCGTATCTTATGCGTTAAAGCTAGGCGTAGAAATGTGTCATAAGTTGGCCATCTTCACTCATCACCAATGATGATGTCTGCTAACAACAACAACAACAACAGCAGGAGAAAAACGGGTCACTCGCATAACCTTCTCCTTGCCAGTGATAATTATTAAATAAAATGCAATCCCACCATGACCAGAATGTTGAAGAAGGCACATTTGCACCATTCGCACACACATGTTGTTTTCAACGGCTCATGATTTATGGGTGTTGGGCCAGCCAAGATCTGCTCCACAGGAAATGAGGAATTCATTCGGCCACTCGTTCATATCTGATAAATGGAATCGCCAGGACGTTGGGCAGTTGTTATGAAATCTAAAGTAACTCCATTTCCTTTATAGCCAAGTGAGGGGGGAATGGGGAAATTTAAATTGTTATTGGCCATTGTTTGAGTACAACTTTAATCAGGAATTGACCAAATCTATGCGGAAATTACTATTTTAGCCGTGTTAGGCGGCCATTAAAGACGTGGCAAGTGTATGGCTAATTACATGAGTTGAGTTTTGAGATATGAAACCATTAACCATGTAGCAAGGAGTCGTTAGCACAAGAAGTTGAAGTCCATAAATAATGTTGCCATTTAATATAACCAAACATGGAATGGGTATGATTACATCGATGGTGCTAAACCTACAAAGGTCTGTGGAAGAACGTAAGTTTTTTAAACTAAATTGCGCTAGCTAGGCGAAATTGTGACGTACAAAAAGAATAAGTATGAATAACTATGTTTATATAGAAAAAGTATTTGTGTGAGAAAAAAAGTTAAAACGTGCTTAGTTCGACCGACAGTCTGCCATCAGACTCACTTAGACGTTTTAGTCCATTGTGATACCACAAGAACAGAAGAAGGAAGATGCCTTCTAGTTCCTACCGTTGAACCATCCAGATCGCTTTAAAAAGGCCAATAACTTGCGAATGTTCACATCCTCTAAATCAGACAGGTTCTCAAAGAAATGAGAACCTAAATTGGAACTACTTCTGACTGCTAGTGCGGGACACACACACAGAATTCTGTTCTATAGTCTCTTCTTCTTCGATGTCCTCACAGCTTCAGCAAAAGTTGTTGTCAACCTTCTTCAATCTTCAGTCTGTCAGCATGTTTTCCGATAAGAAAGTGACCTGTCATGACGGACACAATGACTGAGACGTCTATTCAAGCCAATGACAGCAAACCACTAAACCTCTTCAAGTCTAGATTAGGCCATATCTCCCTTAGCCAGGGAACCAGTCTATCAGACACAGCTTGTAATTCAACCGGTGATACATCATCAGAGCCTGGCGACTTAAAGGAGTCGAAACTTCTTAACACCCAAAGGATTTTCGGCTCAGTCACAATTTCCCATTCCTCCACACGCCCACGGTTCCTGGATCAAATCCCCTTGCCATCAGGAGGAACTTTAGTGCCGCCGAATCGGCCTTACAATGGTAGAGATATTTATCTGTAGAAACCGGACCATTGTCAGGATTCAGATCTTCCACCACTGTTGTGTTAGCCTCGTCTTCTGATTCCACCAGGAATTCATCCTCACAAGATTCGTTAGATATTGTCATGATGAGCTTCCGTATGCATCCAGGGGCAGGTGAGAAAGCTGTGGAATCACTCTTCCTCAGGACACTGCATACTTGTGGTGTGGATGATTTCTCCTTAGATGCTTCACTAGCTACTGCTGTCGAAGTACTTTTTGAGTTCAGTTCTTTCTCGCTGGCGCAAACCTGGGACCCAGTCTTATCATGATGAGCTTCCGTATGCATCCAGGGGCAGGTGAGAAAGATGTGGAATCACACCACCTCAGGACACTGCACACTTGTGGTGTGGATGATTTCTTCTTATATGCTTCACTAGCTCCTGCTGCTACTTTTTGAGCTCCATTCTTCATTGCTGGCGCAAACCTTGAACCCAGTCAAACCGGATGACCCACCCACACAGAGCTTGTCGGGTGCCGTTTCGATGCCCTGTTCCCCTCCTGTCTCGAATGTGGCAGAGGAATTTTCAATCTCTTGCAATTCGCCAGACTTTAGCGATTTGGTCAATAGTTCCTCAGGCAAGTGTTCAGCAATAACTGCTGAGTCGTCTTCTGATTCCCCAACCCCACCGCTTCTATAGATCTTCAGTTTCAACTTGTTGAAACCGTAGGATACAATCCCTTCAGACTTGTTGAGGTCTGCGAGACAGCCGGAGTTTAGTACGAATACTGCATGTCTCTGGTCACCATCAGCCTCATCCAATCTACCAATCTTCCAGTCGGTGGTTGAAAGATTGGTATTACATTCCCTTAATCTTCCAAGTATCGATTCAGGATCTAAGGAAATCCTTGGTATCCAAGCGTGCGTCATTGGTCGAGAAGAAATATCTTCCTTCTTGACTTAAGCCAGTGCTTCGTCTGGCCAGATCTCACCAATCTCTTTTAAGGCGCAACGATACATTTCAATTGAGCGTTGATCCCCGAAGGCAATAGGTCTGTAGTGGCCCGGATACCAGACTTCATCGTCACAAACAGGAGGAGACCCAGGAAATTCCGAAAGGACATCGGAGTATGCTGATGACAGTCCATTGACTCCAATGATTTCTAGGTATGCAGCCCTGTTCTTCTCCCTAGCGACATTAGCAAAGGTTGTTGGACCCATCTTACTGTTGTTCGCTGTAGTTTTTTTAGACATGGGATGCCCTCCATGTGGCAGCACCTTTCTGGCTGACTGCGGTGCAGTTTCCGTATCTAGACGTGTAGTCTTTGGGGTAGCCTGTGCAGCGAATTCCCGAGCCCAATATAGGGAGTCTCTCTCCCTATTAGTGAGTGTCTTAGGATTATTTGCACCATGCTTCTTAATAAACCTGAAATGGACGATGGCCTAGGCCTTGTCCTTAAGACTCGAAGACAGGTGTCTTCGTCAAAAGCCCCTGCTGACCAGTCGTCTGTCGCCAAGTGGAGCCAGTAGCAGTCGCTCTACCAGTCGCGGTTTCAGTAGCAAACAACATGCTACGGCCTGATACCACAACCGCGGCTGTTGCGTCTTTGGAGTCCATTCTACTCTCTCCTACTCCCGGGCTCTAGATGTGCCGCTTCACTGGATACAGACGCAAATCATCAACCGCCTAATGGATAGCTCTATCGCAGCTATCCTGGAGTGATTTTAATTGACCTATTACGAGCTACAGGAACATTTTTGCGGAGTGAAATAACAAAACGTCCGCTCCACTCAACGGTTCAAAAAATTCTTGACAATGATGTTGGAAGTCATAACAGAACACTACGTGCAAAATTTTAGCCAAATCGGAAAAAAATTTAGACTTCCAGAGACTTAAGAAGTCATATCAAGAGATCGGTTTGTATGGGTGCTACATATAAATCTGAACCGATATGGCCCCTTTGCAAATGCTACAACAATACTTAGAATCTTTGCAAGATTTCTGGCTTTACGTTTTCGACCGCTATCGTTAATTGAACAAACGGACGGACATGGCTAGAAAGACTCAAGAATATATATATGAGACGATCAAGAATGTATATACTTTATGGGTTCTTAGACGAATATTTCGAGGTGTTTCAAACCCCTATCCTATGGTGGTGGGTATAATAACTGTTTGTAGGTTTGTTTGTGTGTTCATTATAGACTCAGAAACGACTGAACCGATTTTTTGAAATTTTCACAGATAGTGCATAATGATCCCGTGGCGAAAATAGGGTACTACATTTTTGATATCTGAAGGGGGGATCGGACGCTCCCTTTTACCCTAATTTTCAGAAACGCCAGATCTCGGAGATGGGTGGTGCGATTTAAGCGAAATTTTGTGTGCTCTCATATAGTTCCCTAAAAATAAAAATTTGGTATCCAAATTTCGGATGGGGTACCTAGGGGGGCTGCCCCACCCTTAAACCTACCAAACATATCACGACAATATGGTACTCAAATGAAAGGTATTTAGGATAACAAAACTTATGTGATATCCATTTTGTGTGATCTCAAACAGTACCCCAAAATTAAAAATTTGGTATCCAAATTTCGGATGGGGTACCTAGGGGGGTTGCCCTACCCTAAAACCTACCAAACATATATTTACACCAATCACGACAATATGGGACTCAAATGAAAGGTATTTAGGATAAGAAATCGTATCTGATATCCAATTGTCGGACCAAGTGCTAGGGGGACCACCCCGAGCCCCAAAACCACCCTAAATCGGACATTTTTACCGACCATAGCAATATGGGGCTCAAATGAAAGGTATTTACGAGTAGAATACGAATCTGATCAAAACATCCGCCAAACAGGACTTATTTACTCACCATGGGAATATGGGGCTTAAACAAATGGTATTTGAGTGTACAATATGAATCTGATATCCAAATATGGGACCAAGTGTTTGGGGGGCCGCCTCTCACCAAAAACATCCCCCAAAGGGGACAAATTTACGACCATAGCAATATGGGGCTCCAATGAAAGGGCTTTGGGAGTAAACCACGAATCTGATATCAATATTTGGGAAAAGTGTTTATGGGGCCACACCCACAACACCACCCAACTAGGAAGAATTTGCTGACTATTGCAATATGAGGCTCAAATAAGAGGGTTTTTAGAGTGGAACACTAATCCGATATATATTTTCAAGGCCAACTCACTGAGTGGCCACCCATCCCCCAAAACACCCCCTAGCCGGTCATGTTTGCCGAATATGGAAATATGGGGCTCACATTAAAGGTATTTGGGAGTAGACCACGTATATGATATCAACATTAGGGACCAACTGTCTAGGGGACGTCCCACCACCATAACAACCCCCCAATAAGGACATATTTGCTCACCAAGTCAATTTGGGTCTCAAAAAGAGTGCAACTAAATATTCATAGTTTATAGGGCTAATATCCCAAACCGGACATATTTGCTGACTTTTGCAATAAGGAGTTTAAATAAGATTAGAAAACGAATTTGATATACAATTTTGTGGGCAATGGCAATATGGGGTTCAAATAAATGATATATGGGAATAGAGCACGTTGCTGATATATTTTCCGGACTTAGGGTTTGGGGGAACACTACAATTCCCAAAACACCCCTAAATCGGGCATATTTACCGACCATGTCAATGTGGAGCTTAAATGAAAGGTATTGGGGGATAGAACAAGAATTGATACCCATTTTCGGGACCAATTTTCTGGGGGTCTACCCCTTTCCCAAAATATCCCAAAAACAACAATTTTTTAGTGACCATCGCAATATGGGGCTCAAATAAAGGTATTTGGGAGCAGAATACGAATTTGATATCCAAATGAAGGACCATGCATTCAGGGCATCACCCCTTTCCCAAAACACCCCCCAAAGGGTAACAATTTGTCGACCATGGGAATATGTGGCTCAAATGAAAGGTATTTGAGATACGAAAACGAATTTGATAACCAATTTTGGGGCCATATATTTGGGGGACGCCTCATCCTGAAAACTCCTCTTAAGCCAATGGCAATATGGGGTTTAAATAAATGGTATTTGAGAGAAACGCACGATGCGGATATTTGTTCAGGGCAAAGTATATGGGGGACCACCTCTTCCCCGAAAACACCACTAAATCAATCATCAAGAGAATGTCGGGCTGAGAAGTATTTCAAGAATAGAGTACACCTTACATCCAAACTTAAATTCGTAGACCAATAAAGATCTTTTGGGATTTAGGTAAAGGCACTTATATTGTTAAACTGTTAGTCAAGCGATATACTATTTTCGTAGCATGGTATTTCACTAAAATATCTTTAATTGTCGAAAATAAATATTCCAAGGAAACTTTTGTTCCATATAAAGTGAAAGAAGGCGCAGCGGAGCGGGCCCCGCTCAGCTAGTTATCAATAAAACCCATATTGCGTATCCCGAAAGGATTATTTAAGTGTGTTTTTATTTAAGGTTTGTGGTTCCTTAAAGGTAAACCCTCGGCGACTGCTGGTCTACCTCAGCCGAAGATAAAACCACATTACAAGTTACTAACATTTCATTCCTTTGCCAGCAGTGAAGTTTCTCTGTTCGACCGAGCTTAAAGTCCATATTTTTTATCATCCATCGAAATAGCATATGCTAAATTTTTTCTTGCAGTCTGGTTACATCAGAATTTTTTTCTCTAGTTAAAACTTGACCTGTTAGGCTGTCTAGCGGCTTTATAGCGGTCAACCTGATTCCCATTTTCTATGACATCTGGAAAAATCCATTTTCCACTGCAAATCTGTCTGCGGTACATCTAAAAAAATTTTTTTGCTCCAACCCTCTATATAGAAGATTTTGCTGATGTGGCTAATGTTCCAGTTTGAAACGTTTATGGGCTTTCATATTCTTGTGGTAGTCATTGTTATGCATTTCTTCAAAACTTCCCCTAAAAATTTCATTAAGGATATCCGTGAAATTTACTGGCAATAAACAAAAGACAACAACAAACACACACACACACACAAACAGAAAAAATACTGAACCAGTTTTTTTGACACAACGACAACAACAACTTTAGGACATACTCAAGAACATAAGGAAATCTTAAGTGCCAACCATTCACCTAACCATTTGCCCAACCGCCCACCCATACACACCCACACAAATTTTTATAATACTTTTCAAAACAGATAAAATTACAATTGTTTCATTGTCCTTATGCTCTGGTAGTCTTGGACGGTGTGCACAAAGTGCAACCCCCTCTGCGGCTGTGAGTAGGTGTGTGTGTGAGTTATACCAGTGTCTGTTATTACAAAAAAGGACATATCTTGGTCCCTTAACAATGTGTTGTAAGTTGTTTTGTTTTGTTTCGTCTCGGTTAAGTTAAGGAACAATGGTTTGGTAGTCTGTTGTATGTTTTTGTGTGTGTGTGTGTGTGTGTGTGGGGCGCATAAAACAAAAGTGGATTGTTGTGGGCAGACCATCAATGCACTTGGTCTCAAAGGGATTTTTCACCAACTCCTTAGGCGGATTTCCATATTTTGTTACTCTGGTTTTATTTTGGTCATAGTTGATTGTTTTTTTCTCTTCTGCTTTTCTCTTCTGGCTTTCAATTTATGTTCCGGTGTAAGAACTTCATATCCATAATGAACAGATAAATTTGGAAAGTTGTAAGCCACAGTAGATCTAGGCACAGCAATTGTAGACATGTAAACCGGTGAACCCTAAGTGACATCTACTCGGGATGGTGTAAATAAGTAAAGGCTTCGCAAGGCTTTTCTTTGTAATATTCCACAAAGTTGTGAAATGTAAAGCGGGACACATTTGTAGGCAATCAAAGATTTTTAAAATAGAAATAAAATTGAAAAAGATTCCAAACTTCACTGGAACTGGGACTGGGACGAGTTGCATTGGCAATTTCAACACACATTTGAAATATTGTTTCCTTGTGAATATCGATTCCGTCTTATTAATACAAGTTTTTCCATTATGCTTGCAATTAACGGAAACCATTGTTAAGGGGTTGGTAAAATCATCATTTTATCCGGTGAGTGCCTACCTTCCCTCCACCACATTCAAAGCTCATCATTCTGTTTTATAACCAGACGAGGTGGACAGGGCTCGCTCCGCTGCGCCTTCTTTCAATGTCTTATTTTAGATGAGACCTATACAGGCCTGGTCTGGAAATAAGCCTTGTTTGGGGGTGCTGGTACGGCCTTTCAGATATGGTGTTCTACTCCTAAATACCTTTCATTTGAGCCCTTTATTGCTATGGTCGATAAACGTGTCCAGTATGGGGGTATTTTTGGGGGTGAAGCGGACCCCCATCTAACAACTTCGTGCTCTAGTCTCAAAAACCTTTCATTTGAGCCCAGTATTGTTATTATTGGTCTCTAGCTGAGCCCGGCCCGCTTCTCTGCGCCTTCTTTTACATTATATAACACAAAAATTAATTTAAAAATTTATTTTCGACAATTGAAGAGTTTTTAGTGAAATACCATGCCACGAATATTGTATTTGTATATCGCTTGATTAACAGTATAACAATAACAAGTAAAATCGTGCTAAGTTTGGCCGGGCCGAATCTTATTTACCCTCCACCATGGATCGCATTTGTCGGGTTCTTTTCCCGGCATCTCTTCTTAGGCAAAAAAGGATAACAGAAAAGATTTGCTCTGCTATTAGAGCGATATCAAGATATGGTCCGATTCTGACCACAATTAAATTACAGGTCCCTAACGTAAAATGTCAGCCAATTCGAATAAGAATTGCGGCCTTTGGGGGGGTCAAGAAGTAAAATAGAGAGATCGATTTATGTGGGAGCTGTTTAAGACTATAGACCAATTCAGACCATAACAAACACGTATGTTGACGGTCATGAGAGGATCCGTCGTACAAAATTTAAGGCAAATCGGATAAAAATTGCGCCCTCTAAAGGCTCAAGAAGCCAAAATTCAAGATCGGTTTATATGGCAGCTATATCGGGTTATAGACCGATTTGAACCATAATTGGTACAGTTTTTGGATATCATAGCAAAACACGTCGTCCAAAATTTCATTCCAATCGGATAAGAATTGCGCCCTCTAGAGGCTCAAGAAGTCAATACCCAAGATCGGTTTATATGGCAGCTATATCAGGTTATGGACCGATTCAAACCATACTTGGCACAGTTGTTGAATATCATAACAAAATACTTCTTGCAAAATTTCATTTCAATCGGATAAGAATTGCGCCCTCTAGAGGCTCAAGAAGTCAAGACCCCATATCGGTTTATATGACAGCTATATCAGGTTATGGGCCGATTTGAACCTAACATAACACGGTTGTTGGAAGTCATAGCGAAACACCACGTGCAAAATTTCATTCCAATCGGATAAGCATTGCGCCCTCTAGAAGCTCAAGAAGTCAAGTCGCCAGATCGGTTTATATGACAGCTATATCAGGTTATTGACCGATTCAAACCATACTTGGCACAGTTATTGGATATCATAACAAAATACTTCGTGCAAAATTTCATTCTAATCGGATAAGAATTGCGCCTTCTAGGGATCAATAAGTCAAGACCCAAGATCGGTTTATATGGCAGCTATATCAGGTTATGAACCGATTTAAACCATTCTCGGTGCAGTTGATGGATATCATAACAAAACACGTTCTGCAAAATTTTATTCCAATCGGATAAGAATTGCGCACTCTAGAGGCTCAAGAAGTCAAGACCCAAGATCGGTTTATATGGCAGCTATATCAAAACATGGACCAATATGGCCCATTTACAATTCCAACCGAACTACACTAATAGAAAGTATTTGTGCAAAATTTCAAGCGGCTGGCTTTACTCCTTCGAAAGTTAGCGTGCTTTCGACAGACAGACGGACGGGCGGACATGGCTAGATCGATATAAAATGTCAGGACGATCAAGAATATATATACTTTATGGAGTCTCAGACGAATATTTCGAGTAGTTACAAACCGAATGACGAAAATAGTATACCCCCTTCCTATGGTGGAGGGTGTAAAAATGACTTTGTCTACATCCCATATGATCTTTATTGGTCTATGAATTCACTCGGACGGATGAATGTGCTCCATTCTTAAAAGATTTTATTTGAGCCAGAAACGTGGTCCCGAAAGTGGATATCAATTTCGTGCTCTACTCCCGTAGATATCAATTTCGTGCTCTACTCCCAAATACCTTTCATTAGAGCCCCATATTGCCATGGTCGGTAAAAATGCCCGCTTTAGGGGTGTTTCGGGGGAGGGGTGGTCCCCCCAACACTAAGCCCTGAAAATATATCAGAGTCGTGCTCTACTCTGAAATATCATTTTATTGAGCCCTACATTGCCATTGACCAGAAAATTAGATATCAAATTCGTTTTCTAATAGCACATGTTTTTCATTTGAGCCCCTTTTTGCAAAAGTCCCTTAAAACTATCAACTTCGTGCTCCACACTCTTTGAGCCCCAAATTGTCATGGTGAGCAAATACGTCCTATTTGGAGGTTGTTGTGGGGGTGGGATGTCCCGTAGACAGTTGGTCCCGAACGATGATAGCAGATTCGTGCTTGCTCTACTCCAAAATATCTTTTATTTGACCCCATATTTCTGTAGGGGGATGGGGCGGGCACTCAGTGACTTGGCCCTCAAAATATATATCGGATTCGTCTTCTGCTCTAAAACACCTTTTATTTGAGCCCAATGGCTTTTTTGAAAATGGATTTTTCTTTAAGCATTTTTAAGCTGGTGATCATGACATTCAGGGCCACTGGTCTTGTACAGGTCCACACTAATTAACTTTTTTTGTATTAGTTATTTACTTTTCAAATCATATTCAAAGCTACCACTTGGGATAGCACATTTTTAAAGATCCCCAAATGGTGTCTATCCCAACTTGGGGGCAATAAATGTACCAAAGACATTTTATTGCTGTCCTAATCCATCCTGATCGGCCTTCATATATTATTTTCAATACCTTTTTGTTTTGGGTAGGATAGGGGGAAGAGGGACTGCCCTCTGACACGCCTATGTACAATATATTCTCAGTCGTCCTGCATGACAGTTTGGTGTTGTTTATATTGGGAGGAGAGGGTCGGTCCCCATGCTTAGACCCAAAACACCATTTATTTGAATCCTTTATTGTCACGATCTACATGTCCTACTGACGGTCGGTCCTACTGACGGTCGGTCCTACTGACGGTCGGTCCTACTTACGGTCGGTCCTACTGACGGTCGGTCCTACTGACGGTCGGTCCTACTGACGGTAGGTCCTACTGACGGTCGGTCCTGCTGACGGTCGGTCCTACTGACGGTCGGTCCTACTGACGGTCGGTCATACTGACGGTCGGTCGCCCCCATTCTTAGACCAAAACACCATTTATTTGAATCCTTTATTGTCGCTATCTACATGTCCTACTGAATGGCAGGACGTTACCCAGATACTTGGATCCTTATATCAACATCAGATTCGAACTCTACTGTCATAGACCTTTCTTTTAATTCCCATATTATCCCGATCGAACTACAAAAAATGCAAATTTGCCCATGAACATTCCATTAAGGAACTGGGGAAAACTTCTCACAAACCAATAAGTGCTGTCCGATTCAATTTTAAGCTCAAGGATAAGGGATCTATTTTCTATAGCCGAGTCCAAACGGCGTGCCGCAAAGCGACACCTCTTTGGGGAAAAGATTTTAAAGTACCTCAAAAATGTCGCCCAGCATTAGGTGGGGATAACCACCGTTGAAAAATTTTCTGATGTTCCTGCCAGGATTCGAACCCAGGCGTTCAGAATCATAGTCGGACATTCTATAATAACCTCTGCGCTACGGTGGCCTCCAAATTGAACTACATTTCCGATTTAGTGGTATTTAGTGGGTGGACCGGTCCCAGACTCTATCCCAAATATGTATACCAAATTCGTAGTCAACTCCCAAAAACCTTTTAGTTGATACCCATATTGCGACGTTGGACATGTAGGCCCGCTTTGGGAGTGCTTAAGGTTGGAGAAGCCCCGTGGACACATTCGACCAAATTCTTATAACAGATGTTTGCTCAATTTCCCAATACCTTTCATTTGATACTCGTATTTCCAAGGCATTTGATAGGGTCTGGCGCACAGTGCACTACTATCAAAGCTTGTCGCATTTGGTGTCGGTAATGGCTTCGTTCGATTTATTTCGAACTTTCTCAGAGATCGCACTATTCGGGTCGTTATTGATGAGTTCTCATCCAATGAGCACAAATTGACCGCAGGTGTACCCCAGGGCTCGGTTCTTTCTCCTTCTCTTTTTCCAGTTTTCATCAACGATCTGTTGGGTCAGACAATGAATCCGATCTACTCATTTGCGGATGACAGTAATCTCTGTCATTCGTACTCATTCGACCATAGGCCGAGTCTTTGCAAGATTGAGGACAAGAGGCGGGTTATGAACACTCTGCCAGGATTTGATGGCCATTTCTGAGTGGGGTCGAATAAATCGAGTAGATTTTAATGCACGGAAGACTCAGTGTTGCTTGTTGTCCCACAAACGATTGGCTAACCCATTACGATCATCTTTGTCTATCAACGGTGTAGATGCTGAGCAATCAGAAGCTCTTGATGTTCTGGGCATGAAAATTCAAAGTGGTGTCCGTTGGGCTAAACATGCTTCCTTAAACGGTGTAGGAATTACTTCACTCCGTCTGATCTTCTTAACTTTCATAAGGTCGAAAATGGAGTACAACTCACATGTATGGCCTGGAGCTTCAAAATCATTCCTGGAGCTACTGGACCGTGTACTGGAGGAGAGCGATGGCATTGATTGGGGACAGTGGGGTATCCAACTATATTGCCTCCCTTCATCATCGTCGCAATGTGGGTTGTTTGGCGCTGTTCTATCGGTACTTTTATGGTGTGTGCTCGTCTGATATTCGTCTTCTTATTCCTGATGATGTAAGTATGTATGTCAGGGATACTAGACATTCCCGGAGCTCACACCCGTTTGTAATTGATTGGCCAACGGACCGCACAATGCATTATAGAGAGAATTCCTATTTCGCCCGAACCGTTCGTATGTGGAATTGACTTCCGGCTAATGTTTTTCCCACCCACTTTGACATCCAAGGATTTAAGACAAATGTTAATACGCACTACATCCTTTTCCCACCCTCCAATTACTAATTTCCTCTCGCCAACGCAATACACTGCATTCATAGGGGACATCACCTACGTGTTGGCTGACGGAAAAAAAATATATTGTCCCAATCGGTAAATATTTTCTGTTGAGGGGTTTTGGGGGGTGGGTAGGCGCCTCAGACACCAAGGCATACATTTTTATATCAGATTCTTGCTCTACTTTTAAATACCTTCCATTTGATATCCATATTGTCCCAATTGGTAAATATGTCCTGCTTGGCGGTTTTGGGGGCTGGGAAGGCCCCTAAGACACCAAGCAATAAATTTGTATTTCAGATTTTTACTCTTTTTGACACCCATATTGCCCAAAGCGGTGAACATGTCCGTTCGGGTGGGTTTTGGGATGGGGCGTCCCCCCAGGCTATTTGGCCTCAAAATTTTATACCAATTTCATGTTTTTGAGGTACCATAAGGTGGCTTACGAAATTTAGTTTAAATCAGTGCACCCATCTCCGTTTATGAAAATTTGGGGTTAAGGGGAGGGTCCGCCCCCCTCTCCCCTACCAAACAAAGCGCAACAATTTTATTTTTATACCCACCACCGTAGAATAGGGGGTATATTCATTTAGTCATTCCGTTTGCAACACATCGAAATATCAATCTCCGACCCTAGAAAGTATATAAATATCGGATCGTCGTAAAATTCTAAGACAATTTATCGATGTCCGTGTGTCTGTCCGTCTATCCATCTATCCGTCTGTCCGTCCGTCTGTTGTAATCACTCTAGAGCCTTAAAAAATTGAGATATTGAGCTAAAATTTGGCACAGATACGTCTTTTCATGCACGCTGGTTAAGTTCTTAAACGGGTCAAATCGGACCATATTTGGATATAGCTGCTATATAGACCGATTTTCCGATAAAGGGTCTAATGCCCATAACAACTTGATTTTTCATCCGATTTTGCTGACATTTGAAACAGTGAGTAATTTAAGGCTTGCCGACAACTAACCCAAATATGGTTCAGATCGGACTATATTTAGATATAGCTACCATATAGACCGATCTACCGATAAAGGGTCTGAAGCCCATAATAGCTTTATTTTTTAACCGATTTCGATGAAATTTGCAGCAGTGGGTTATTTTAAGCCTCCCGACATCCGACCTAAATATGGTTCAGATCGGACTATATTTTGATATAGCTACCATAGAGACCAATCTGCCGATAAGTGTTCTGAAGCCAATTAAAACTTTATTTTTTACTTGATTTCGCTAAAATTGGAATCAGTGATTAGATTAACACATCCCAACATCCAACCTAAATATGGTTCTGATCGGACTATATTTAGATATAGCTGTCATATAGACCGATCTCCCGATGGAGGGTCTGAAGACCATAAAAGCTTTATTTATTACCCTATTTCGCTGAAATTTAAAACAGTGGTTTATTTATAGCCTCTCGACATCTGACCTAAATATGATTCAGATCGGTTTATAATTTAATATATCTGCCAAAAATACCAATATTTTGTTCTACAAAAGTGAATAGTGACATATACATTAGACCACTCAATGTGCGCGCCGAATTTGGGTGCTTGAGTTATCCAATTTCCATCGGATTGTGAGGAAATGGGGTTTACATATACACCCGAGGTGGTGGGTATCCAAAGTTCGGCCCGGCCGAACTTAATGCCATTTTACTTGTTATATAATAGAAGATGATATAACGATCAGCGACTCTATGAAAGATATATTCTTGATCGTCTTGGAAGTCGATCTAACAAAGTCCGTCTGTGTGAGGAAAAGCAAGAGATATATTCTTCATATGAAATTTAGAAAAATCTAGCTCCTACACTGAGAAAAATGGGAAAATGTAAAAAATGTATGGGCAAACAAAGGATAATGAATAAGAATTGCTATGCTATTGGAGCTATATCTGCTTTTGAACTGAGTCGGGCCCTACTTGACTTGGATGTTGAAGACCATAGTAGATACCATTATGCATAATTTCAACCAAATCGGATAAGAACTGCGAACTGTAGGCGCTTTATTCTTATAAAGAAGTAAAATCGGAAGATCATTTACTATGTGAGCTATATCAGGTTATGGGTCTGTGTGCTATGTCAGGATATGGTGGAGGGTGTAAAAAATTTAAAACCGATATGAAATAACTACAAGCATATGATAATCATTACAGCCATATTTTTCAAATTTGAAGATTTCAAAACAAAAACTGGTAAAATTTTTAATAAAGAAAGTATAAAAGCTTATCACTTGGTGATGGGCAAATATAAAGAAAAACAACCCTCATAATTTTTAGCTGCCACGGCACAAGATTTAACAACAATACCAATATTCACTAGTCTTCTTTATGTAGGAAAGGTTACGTTAGCTTATGAATTGTCACGCACATATGTCTACACATTATTGATGATACTTGGCTGGCGTTTTTCTACACAAGTAATGAATCCCTTTTTTTTCAAAATTAAATATACTTCATAAGAAAAAGAAAAAAACTTAACTTAAGAAAATTTATGAGAGGTTTAAAACCCCACCATAGGATAGCGGGTATACTAATTTCGTCATACCATTGGTGGCATATCGAAATATGATCTAAAACCTAAGACACCGAGAGCAAACAAGAAACGCACAGTGGGATAGAAGAAAAAAAAAGTAAAAGATTGCTAAGTTCGGCCGGGCCGAATCTTATATACCCTCCACCATGGATCGCATTTGTCGAGTTCTTTTCCCGGCATCTCTTCTTAGGCAAAAAAAAAGGATATAAGAAAAGATTTGCTCTGCTATTAGAGCGATATCAAGATATGGTCCGGTTTGGACCACAATTAAATTATATGTTGGAGACCTGTGTAAAATGTCAGCCAATTCGAATAAGAATTGCGCCCTTTGTGGGGTCAAGAAGTAAAATAGAGAGATCGATTTATATGGGAGCTGTATCGGCCTATAGACCGATTCAGACCATAATAAACACGTATGTTAATGGTCATGAGAGAATCCGTCGTACAAAATTTCAGGCAAATCGGATAATAATTGCGACCTCTACAGGCTCAAGAAGTCAAGATCCCAGATCGGTTTATATGGCAGCTATATCAGGTTATGAACCGGCTTGTACTTTATTTGACATAGTTGTTGAAAGTAACAATAAAAAACGTCTTGCGAAATTTCAGTCAAATCGGATAGAAATTGAGCCCTCTAGAAGCTCAAGAAGTCAAGTCCCCAGATCTGTTTATATGACAGTTATATCAGGTTATGGACCGATTTGAACCATATTTGGCACAGTTGTTGGATATCGTAACAAAACGCGTCGTGCAAAATTTCATTTCAATCGGATAAGAGTTGCGCACTCTAGAGGCTCAAGATGTCAAGACCCAAAATCGGTTTATATGCCAGATATATAAGGTTATGAACCGATTTGAACCACACTTGGCACAGTTGTTGGATATCGTAACAAAACACGTCGTGCAAAATTTCATTTCAATCGGATAAGAGTTGCGCACTCTAGAGGCTCAAGATGTCAAGACCCAAAATCGGTTTATATGCCAGATATATCAGGTTATGGACTGATTTGAACCATACTAAGAACAAATGTTAAAAGCTACAACAAAATATCTCATGCAAAATTTCAGCCAAATCGAATAAAAAGTGCGCCCTCTAATGGCTCAAGAAGTCAAGACCCAAGATCGGTTTATATGACAGCTATATCAAAACATGGACCGATATAGCCCATTTAAAATCCCAACCGACCTACAATAATAAGAAGTATTTGTTTATAATAATGAAGCGGCTAGCTTTACTCCTTGGAAAGTTAGCGTGTTATCGACAGACGGATAGAAGGACGGACATGGCTAGATCGACATATGACGATTAATGATGATTAAGAATATATATACTATATGGGGTCTTAGATGAATATTTGAAGGAGTTAACAACAGAATGATGAAATTAGTATACCCCCATCCTATGGTGGAGGGTATAAAAACTAGTAAAAAATCTGCCGTTTGAGAATGGATAGGAAAATCTACTTGACATTTTACCTGGTTAGAGCTGAGGCATTAATGAGATTAGACGTTAGTGCCTCGGGGACCTCTAGGCTGGCCCCTAAAGTTGATCACGTCGGCCTTTCGAAAACTTGTTCAGGATCCCAAATCTTAATTCGTGATCCGATTTTCAAAATCTTATTGCTGGAAAGTGCTCAAAAATCCCAACCCAAAATATATGGTGTCGGATATATGGGTTGCCCAAAAAGTAATTGCGGATTTTTTATATAGTCGGCGTTGACAAATTTTTTCAACGGCTTGTGACTCTGTAATTGCATTCTTTCTTCTGTCAGTTATCAGCTGTTACTTTAAGCTTGCTTTAGAAAAAAAAAGTGCGCGAAATTTTGTTTACATTTGTTTGTTGATTAATTCGGATGTTTACTGTCAACAATTGAATAAATTGAATACAGCCATCAAGGAGAAGCGACCAAAATTGGACAATCGTAAAGGTGTGATATTCCACCAGGACAACGCTAGACCGCACACATCTTTGGTCACTCGCCAAAAACTGAGTGAGCTTGGCTGGGAACTTTTGATGCATCCACCATATAGCCCTGACCTTGCACCATCAAACTACCATTTATTGTATTTCGATCTTTGCAGAACTCCTTAAACGGTAAAACTTTCGGCAATGATGAGGCTATAAAATCGCACTTGGTTCAGTTTTTTGCAGATAAAGGCCAGAAGATCTATGAGCGTGGAATAGTTAATTTGCCAGGAAGATGGCAAAAGGTTATCGAACAAAATGGCATTTATATATTTGATTAAAGTTCATTCTAAGTTTTATTAAAAATGCATTTACTTTCTTTTAAAAAATCCGCAATTACTTTTTGGGCAACCCGATCCGATCTTGGCTCAAATTTTTGCACATTGACGTCTACTATGGTCTCTATCATTTAAACCATGTATGGTCCGAATCAATCCACAACCTAATATGGCGACAAAAGCATGCCAAACCTTATCCATTATCCTTTGTTTGCCTATAAAGACATAGTGGGCAAAGAACTTGACAATTGCGATCCATGGTGGAGGCTATATACGATTCGGTCCGGCTGAACTTAGCACGCTTTTACATGCTAAGGGCGATCCGTTTTCAAGTTTCTTTGATTTTTTATTTCGAGTTTTTAAGAGGATGGACCGAAAACCCATCCATGTAAGCAGAGTTGTTTTCTCGCTATTTCTACCAATAACCCTTCGAATTTAGATTTTAATGGGGTATATTCGGTTGAATGATTGGAGTAGTCCCTTGCATGAAAATTCCTGCACCAATAGAGTCTCCTGACTTGTAGTCTTTGGGTCCCAAAAATCAAGTCGAATATTTCTTATTGCGCTACCTATCTCCCCCCCCCCCCCCCCCTGTCTTCGTATTTCTCAAAGTTCTGGAGAACCGCAATTGACATCCTATTTGAATGGAATTTTGAAGATTCCAACTTTAATTCCAAACTTTCAGCTGATTATAATTTTGCTAAAGCCTTAGATTTATCAAGTTTATCTTTTGAAAATTATTCTCCTGCACCCTTAAGTTTATTTTAAGCTTAGAAATATTTAAATTTAATCATACTTAAATTTGCCCATTTTATTCAAACTAAGAACCAGAACCTGAAGCGTATGCCATAAAAATTTTGCAATGTTATACCACCCCGTAAGTGAAAGACCAACAAACTTTTCCACAAGTGTTGTAAATTTTTGTAACGGAAAACAGTGATACAAACATCAAAACTCTCATTATTGCTGTACATTGGGAGTGCAATAAAAATCTAAAAAAAAAACTTTGTTCCAAATTACATAACAAATTAAATACATCAATGTTATGGCAGCAACAAAAACAAAAGCAACAACGACAACAAAATGGCAAATAAAACAACAAAGTTTTGGCCATAAAGGCAACAACCATGGTTGTTGAACGGATGCTAGGTACTCGTTACAATTACCTGAATTCTACACATTCATGCGGAGGGGCATTCTCTATAGCCAGCAAACAAAATGCAGTGCGCATTTAGCCCGCAATTGCTTCAAGCCAACAAATTCGAATTAACATCGAATACCTCCAGCAAACACCCGGCAAAAAGAGAAAGTTTCACAACAACAAAGAAGAAAAAAAAATATATAAAACTGAAATAAAACAAATACGACCATTTCCATGCCTTGGCTTAATAAATACCAGCAGCAGAAATCCCATTTTACTACTGCTGCTAGAAAACAAAAGTGAATGCCAGAACTGCTCTGCTCTGCGGCTTCATTGAGGAAGGAAGGTGGCAGGTGAAGAACTTCAAGTATTTAAATTACACTCGCAATTTGGCCAACAAAAATTCATTCGAACGGAATGGTGGCAAAATTGTTCAACAGAATAGAGCGCGAAAACAAATTGAAATTGTTTCACCAAAGTTTCACCAAACAAAACATAACGAAAAAAAAAAACAATTTTCACTTAGTTTCGGTTTTTTTTTGTTTGCCATTTCATTGAAAAATATTTGAGGAATTTTAATGATACCCCCCCTCAAGAGAGGGCAGGAGCAAGTTAGGAAGTAAGAAGAAGAAGACTAATTATTGTATTACCATTACAATTATAATTTGCTTTGTCTTTGGCTCCACTTTGAGAAATTTGTCGTTTTGTTGAAAACGCAATGTATTCATTGAGTTAAGGCCACTGAATGCTCAAGAGACAATTATGTTTCTACCTCATTTAATTCAACACTTGAATGCAAATCCCACTCAACCCTTCAATGCTTTGTGGTACTACAGCACGCACTCCAACCCACCCCTCACTTTTTTTTTTGGGTTATTCTCTCAAAAGGGAGCGAAATAAATTCATTTACGCATTACTTGGCACACGCCGTCGAAAAGAATGCACTGCAACTGACATTTATTTTGAATTTACAAAAATTTCCTCTTCAAGCCATATGGAAAGGATTCAAGGCATACTGTGTATAGGTCACAGGACAATAAATAATTCGAATGGACCCCACAATGATCGACATTGTGGGCTAATCAAAGACAGACAAAGTTACTTGGTTGGTATTTTCATTGCTGTTGTCATGAATGCGAGGATATGCTTTGAATTTTTTGAATGACATTTTAAAGATTTTGAAGCATACTTTACGGTTGTAATCGGCCAGGTCTGGTGGTGATTACAAAGGATATTTACAAGCATATATGAATTTACAGCAAGTTAATGTTAAAGCAGATGACAGTGCCAGATCTTGTGAAACCTTGTCTTTACCGATGTTTCGAGGAAAGAAAATTAGATTGTGGTCAATAAATGCGCTTGCAGTGGGTCTAGGAGAGAAAATCGGGTGATATATATCTGAAGAGCTTTCTATGAAATTCACCAGTAATATCGAGAGTCATAAGAAATTCCTTCCTGCCAAATTTCGAGAGAAACGGTTGACAAATGACCATTTTATTGCTGTATTACTGCAAATCGGACGAACATATATATGGGAGCTATATCCAAATCTGAAACGATTTTTATCAAATTCACCAGTGGTATTGAGAGTCATAAGAAAATCCTTCCTGCCAAATTTCAAGAGAAACGGTCAACAAATGATCATTTTATTGCTGTAGTACTCCAAATCGGACGAAAATATATATTGGAGCTATATCCAAATCTGAACCGATTTCTATGAATTCCACCAGTAATATTGAGAGTCAGAAGAAAATCCTTCTCAAGAAATTTCAGGGGAATCGGTCAACAAATGACCATTTTAATGCTGTATTACTTCAAATCGGACGAACATATATATGGGAGCTTATTCAAATCTGAACAGATTTCTATGAAATTCACCAGTAATATCGAGAGTCATAAGAAAATCCTTTCAACAAATTTCAGGGGAATCGGTCAACAAACGACCATTTTATTGCTGTATTACTGCAAATCGGGCGAACATATATATGGGAGCTATATCCAAATCTGAACTGATTTCTATGAAATTCACCAGTAATATCGAGAGTCGTAAGAAAATCCTTCCTGCCAAATTTCGAGAGAATTCGTTAATAAATGACTATTTTATTGCATTTTTTACTGTAAATCGGCGAACATATATATGGGAGCTATATCCAAATCTGAACCGATTTTTTTTTAATTTCAATAGGCTTTGTCTCAAGACCGAAAAACATGCCCGTACCAAATATGAAGACGATCGGATGAAAATTGCGATCTGTAGTTTGTACACAAATTAACATGGACAAACGGACAGACAGACAGATATGAACAGACGGACATATCGAATCAGAAAGTGATTCTGAGTCGATCGGTATACTTATCAACGAGTCTATCTCTCTTCCTTGCTCCGATATAAACCAAATTGAAGAAGGATGCCGAAGGGCCTAACACAACTCACTGTCCCAAATTTCGCTGATCAAGAATATAAATATATACTTTATAGGGTCGGAATGGGTATTTCGATGTGTTGCAAATGGAATGACAAAATGAATATACACCCATCCTTCGGTGGTGGGTATAAAAACAAATTTTGTTCTTTTAGGCCAAATATTGGAAGCGAATTATGGGTTTAATGTAACACCTTCTCCAAACTCAGAAATTTTAACGAAAAATTCTTTTTAAGGGCAATAATACCCCTACATTGCAATCTTTGAGCCAAACAAGTATTAGATATGGATGTAGATCACATCTCTTACTGTGGCGAATTTCAGCGGAATTTGGGGATTTATACGCCTTTTATGAGCCTCATCAGGTCACCCGGACCTGATGGAATATTTCCGTCGTTACTACAGAAAGAGGCAGACCATCTGGCGTCTCGTCTGGTCAATATTTTCACAGCGTGCCTAGGACTTGCATATACTCCGAAAGCCTGGCAGGAGGCAAGGGTGGTGCTCATACCCAAGCCTGGCAAGGTAAGTTATGCGAGGCCTACAGACTCATAAGCCTTACATCCTTTCTACTTAAAACCATGGAACGTATTGTTGACACCATGATAAAGAGTAGGACATCCAGCGAACTGGAAATACAAATACAAACAGCATGCCTACGTCGAGGGAAGGTCGGTGGAGACTGTCCTGCCCGAGGTTGTGCATAAAATAGAAGAATCCTTCGATGCTAAAACGTTCACATTGGCGGTATGCATTGACATCGAGGGGGCTTTTAACAATGTGCGGAGCGACACACTGATCCAAGCCTTAGACCATTACCAGGTGGACCCGGTCCTTAGAGACTGGATAAACTATATTCTAAGGAACAGGTGGATAAATTGTGTGTCGCATGGCATAAATATAAGGGCGAAAGTGGTATACGGCACGCCACAGGGGGCATTTTATCTCCACTCCTATGAGTGACCACCATAAATGACCTATTACGGATGCTGACTGATGTGGGATTTGAACCCGTCTGCTATGCGGACGATGTTATAATACTTCTAAGGGGTAAATATCCAAACGAGCTATGCAGAAGGGCCAAAAGGGTTTTGCATATGGCATATGACTGGGCTAGACCCAGAGGTCTCAATGTAAACCCAGAAAAGACTGAAGTATGCCTGTTAACGAGGACGATGAAGGTGGGCCAATTTAACGCACCACGTATCCTCAAAAAGACGATTACGATGTCTGACAAGGTCAAATACTTAGGTGTGATCTTGGACAGGAAACTGAATTGGATGTGTCCCATTCAGGAGCGTACTGAGAAGGCTCACAGATGTTTGGCACTATGTAGACGGGCCGTAGGCTCGAAATGGGACCTGAATCCTAGGATACCCCACTGGCTCTACAGGAGCGTGATTAGACCAATACTTAGTTACGCCTAAGTAGTTTGGTGGACTGCTATGGAGAAAAAGTGCAACATAAGGACCATACAACAAGTTTAGAGAACATGTTGTCTTGGCATAGGCGGAGCAGCGATGAGGACCACGCCCACTAGGGCACTGGAGACTATTCTAGATATCCGACCTATTGACATACAGATTAAGTGTGAGACAGCTACTGCGGCTATGAGACTTAAGGCGATGGGAGAATGGATTGAAGATGCGAGCAGCTCATATCATCGCGGTATAATCGAGGCGAGGCAGCCACTGCGGCTATGAGACTTAAGGCGATGGGAGAATGGATTGAAGATGGGAGCATCTCATACTATCGCGGTATAATCGAGGCGAAGCAGCCACTGCGGCTATGAGACTTAAGGCGATGGGAGAAAGGATTGAGAATGGGAGTAGCTCATACCACCGTGGTATAATCGAGGCGACGATAGGAAACTTGGAAGGAAGGGAAGAGGTTTCAGATCGGATACCTGAGGTTAACCTTGAAGTCGAGTGCGCGGCACTGCTGCCATCGCCACAGTCTTGGATTGACGGAACCCTAGTATTGCCATCTAGAAGATCATGTTACACGGATGGATCAAAGCAAGAGGACAGAGTAGGCCTGGGGGTTTACATTGACAATCCAGGGACTGACATCTGTTTTAGACTGGCTGACCATAATACGGTCTAGCAGGCGGAGATGCGGGAGATCACGGAATGCTTCAAGTGGTGTGGTGCTAACGCGAGGACGTCGAGTGTGAACATCTTTACCGACAGTAAAATTGCGATAAGGACAATAACAACCAGGACGGCAAGGTCACGAACAGTCTTGCAGTGTAAGAAGGAGATGAACGCCTTCTCTGAGGATAACAAACACCGCATCGTTTGGGTGCCGGGCCATAACAGAGTAAGGGGGAATGAAAGGGCAGACGATTTGGCGGTGAAGGCCAGAGAACTGCCGTCAATAAACTTGGTTAACCTGAAGCCTTTCGGGTTGACGCAGTCATAGTTAAGGTCGTGGGCGACAAATGAGCATACAACCCTGTGGAACAGCGAAAAGGCCTGTAGGATGGCGAAAATCCTATGGGGAGATTCAGAACGTAAGAAGATGAAGCCATTACTGAAAGGAAGTAAGAAAGAGGTCAGTATAGCTCTCGGTATCATAACGGGACACATAGGACTACGAGCTCACTTATGTCAAATCGGAGCTGCAAGTGATATAGCATGTGTAGGGCGTGCGGGCAAGATGATGAGACGTTGGAGCATTTCCTTTGTCATTGCCCAGCCTTCGCATCCAACAGATACACGCACTTAGGTGGGAGACACAATATCAGACATGAACCAACCTAGGGGAGTGCTATGGAAAACAATTAAGGATTTTGTAAAGAGCACGGAATTCTAGACTAAAAATTTTCTTTTTATAGGTTATTTTATAATTTTTAGAGCGCACAACAAGCCGATTACTGGCTTAGGTGTATGTCCATAGTGGCATGGGGCGTATTAATATCTGCACCCTCTTTTCAACCTAACCTATGTTATTTTTTAATTCTATAATCACATCCAGTACCTATCGCACATTTTGGAAACATTCTAAGGTTCTTCCAGTCCCTAAGTCAAACAAGAAATTTCGTCACATATCCATATTGAGCTATCTATCTAAGGTATTCGAAAAGATCATACACGGACAAACGACAAAGTATTTACGACGCGAATCGTTGCTGAGTGGTAAGCATTCTGGGTTCAGGGCTATTCATAGCTGTACTACAGCATTTTTGGAAGTCTCAGAGTCAATTAAGAGCGACATTGACGACAACGAGGTCTGCTTTCTTGTTCTCCTTGACCATTCAAAAGCCTTTGCCACGGTGGATCACCGCAACATAACCTTTAAACTTAAACGGTTCTTTAATTTCTCGGCTATCTTGACAAACCTGATAATGTTCTCTTTGTCTGGTAGATCACAATGGGTGTACGCGGGTAACACGCTGGATATCGTGTCACCCGCGTGGTTGACAAAGGTGTGACGCAAGATTTAATTATAGGCCCACTACTTTTTACAATGTTGCGTATGCGTATGATCTGAGGACCTCTCCAGTGTATGCGTATGGGTCAAGGCGAACGGTTTGTGCGTCAATCCCCTCAAGTCTAAATGCTTAGTTATACATAGGAAAAAGAGATTTGCCCTAAAGCATATTGAGATACTGGTAAATCACGAGAAATTGGCTTTGGCTTCCAGTGCTAAAAATCCTGGTGTAGTTTTCCATAGTTCGCTAAGCTGGTCAGACCATATCATTAGTATCGTTGGTCAGACACACTCCAAGCTGCGTGTCATTTGTTTGACTCATAGCTATACACCCCTGAACATATGTTGTCTTCTGGCGAAGTCTCACTTGGATCCAGGTCTGTTGTACGGATGTGAGCTTTTTGCGCATTGTGATGCTGGGAGTCGGCGAAAACTTACCGTAGCATACCACAGCATAATACGTTATGTTTATGGTTTAAGAAGGACTGAACATGTCTAGAAATTTGCCAGTTCTCTATATGGCATCTGTTTTGATTCTCTTCTCAATATGAGAGCTCCGTAGTTCATGCACAAGATAGTTGTCGGAAAAGCACTAAAGAATCTATTTCAGAATACAATTCGCAAGATCCAAGAATCCAATCAAATCTAAAGATGTATGTGGATCATACTCGGACTGTATATCGAAGGGCTTGGGGCAACTCAGTTTCAAATTTCAGCGAAATCGGGTATCAAAAACGCGACTTTTACGGCCTATGACTTTATACCTGGAAATTGGTCTATATAGCAGCTATACTTAAATGTAATCCGATCGAGATCATATTTGACACGGATGTCAAGGGGTATAACCGAACTCACTGTTCAGAAATTCAATGGAAGAAAGACCCAAGACACCAAATATCGTCAAAACCGAACCGAATGAGCGAAATTTTCGATAGTAAATAGGACCTCAATAGTGGCTCAAAAACTTATTTCACAGAGAATATAACTGAAGAAAATCAATCGTTCATTCATACATGTCAACTTTAGAGATAAAACCTGTGCCTGAGTTTTTTTCAGAATCTTTGAATGCACATTCGAAATTCGCCCTGTCATTAAAAATCAAATACAATTAATGATATTTAGAGAAAAAAAGTTCCACTTACACACTTTTCAAATCATAAAACGGATGGCACACTTTGGGGCGTTTCCTGTTTGATATCTTCAATTGCATACTTTTAGGTGTTCATTTTACATCATTATCCATTAACTTAATTATTTACACCCTCCTACACTGCCACAACAGTCACTCCATACAATCGTCCTGTGAGGGTGAGTATTTACGCAGTATACGCTCGGATGTGTGTTGCGATTGAAAATGCCATGCCATTGCCATGCTGCTATGTAAAATAGGCAACAGTCAATACTGGAGCAGGCTAACATCGTTGTCCCTGTCACTGTCACCTTTTGCCATGTTTCCTGTCAATTTCATGTCAATTGTTGAAAATTAAGGCACGTGACCTCAGGCTAAAATAGGTTATTGTAGGTTATTGTTCCGTCGTCCATTGTGAACGTTGTGACACAGGCAAAGTGGAAAACTGTTCACATTGCTATGGGATATGAATCAAAACGAATTGGAATTGAACGGCAAAGAAATGAAAACATCAACTGCAACAAACAGAGGAAATGTAAACAACAAATCAATTGCATTAGCCGAGAGAAGAAATGTAAAAATGTCCTTATCTTACGTTCTAATCATACGGAACAAAGTGAAACAATTGAAACTCAATCTTTAATTTGATTAAATGAATGATTTTAAAAACTTTCTTAGGGATGGTGGTAAATTGTGATATGAAGGTGGATTAGGGTTGGCGAGAAGCAGGTATAAGCGACAAGTGATGTAAAGTGGAAGAACAATCTTTCACTAAACTTCGTCAAAAAAGAAGGCTCTTAATAGCAAAACATTTTCCTTGGTGTATGTTAAACTTAAAAGAACTTCGATTTTTTTCCTTTTTATACCCTCCACCATAGGATGGGGGTATGCTAATTTCGTCATTCTGTTTGTAACACCTCGAAATATGCCTCCGAGACCCCATAAAATATATATAATCTTGATCGTCATGACATTTTAAGTCGCTCTAGCCATGTCCGTCCGCCTGTCCGTCCGCCTGTCCGTCCGTCTGTCCATCCGTCCGTCCGTCTGTCTGTCGAAAGCACGCTAACTTTCGAAGGAGTTAAGCTAGCCGCTTGAAATTTAGCACAAAAACTTTTTATAAGTGTAGGTCGGTGGGGATTGTAAATGGGCCAAATCGGTCCATGTTTTGATATAGCTGCCATATAAACCGATTTGGGGTCTTGACTTCTTTAGCCTCTAGAGGGCGCCATTCTCGACCTATTTGACTGAAATTTTGCACGTGGTGTTTTGGTATCGCTTCCAACAACTGTGTTAAGTATGATTCAAATCGGTCCATGTTTTGATATAGCTGCCATGCAAACCGATCTTGGGTCTTGACTTCTTGAGCATCCAGAGGGCGCAATTCTCGTCCGATTTGACTGAAATTTTGCACGTGGTGTTTTGGTATCGCTTCCAACAACTGTGTTAAGTATGATTCATATCGGTATATATTTTTATATAGCTGCCATAAAAACCGATCTTGGGTCTTGACTTCTTGAGCCTCTAGAGGTCGCAATTCTCGTCCGATTTAACTGAAATTTTGCACGTTGCGTTTTGGTATCACTTCCAACAAATGTACTAAGTATGGTTCAAATCGTTCCACATTTTGATATAGCTGCCATATAAATCGATCTTGGGTCTTGACTTCTTGAGCCTCTAGAGGGCGCAATTCTCGTCCGATTTAACTGAAATTTTGCACATGGTGTTTGGGTATCACTTCCAACAACTGTACTAAATATGGTTCAAATCGGTCCACATTTTGATATAGCTGCCATATAAATCGATCTTGGGTCTTGACTTCTTGAGCCTCTAGAGGGCGCAATTCTGGTCCGATTTGACTGAAATTTTGCACATGGTCTTTTGGCATCACTTCCAATAACTGCACCCAGTTTGGTTCAAATCGGTCCACATTTTGATATAGCTGCCATATAAACCGATCTTGGGTCTTGACTTCTTGAGCCTCTAGAGGGCGCAATTCTCGTCCGATTTAACTGAAATTTTGCACGTTGCGTTTTGGTATCACTTCCAACTACTGTATTTAGTATGGTTCAAATCGGTCCACATTTTGATATAGCTGCCATATAAACCGATCTTGGGTCTTGACTTCTTGAGCCTATAGAGGGCGCAATTCTCGTCCGTTTTGACTGGAATTTTGCACATGGTCTTTTGGCATCACTTCCAATAACTGCACCCAGTTTGGTTCAAATCGGTCCACATTTTGATATAGCTGCCATATAAACCGATCTTGGGTCTTGACTTCTTGAGCCTCTAAAGGGCGCAATTCTCGTCCGATTTGACTGAAATTTTGCACATGGTGTTTGGGTATCACTTCCAACAACTGCACTAAGTATGGTTCAAATCGGTCCACATTTTGATATAGCTGCCATATAAACCGATCTTGGGTCTTGACTTCTTGAGCCTCTAGAGGGCGCAATTCTCGTCCGATTTAACTGAAATTTTGCACATGGTGTTTGGGTATCACTTCCAACAACTGTACTAAATATGGTTCAAATCGGTCCACATTTTGATATAGCTGCCATATAAATCGATCTTGGGTCTTGACTTCTTGAGCCTCTAGAGGGCGCAATTCTGGTCCGATTTGACTGAAATTTTGCACGTGGTGTTTTGGTATCACTTCCAACAACTGTACTAAGTATGGTTCAAATCGATCCACATTATGATATAGCTGCCATATAAACCGATCTGGGGTCTTGACTTCTTGAGCCTCCAGAGGGCGCAATTCTCGTCCGATTTGACTGAAATTTTGCACGTGGTGTTTTGGTATCACTTCCAACAACTGTACTAAGTATGGTTCAAATCGGTCCACATTTTGATATAGCTGCCATATAAACCGATCTTGGGTCTTGAGTTCTTGAGCCTGTAGAGGGCGCAATTCTCGTCCGGTTTGACTGGAATTTTGCACGTGGTCTTTTGGCATCACTTCCAAAAAATTCACTAAGTATGGTTCAAATCGGTCCATATTTTAAAATAGCTGCCAAATAAACCGATCTTGGGTCTTGACTTCTTGACTTCTTGAGCCTCTAGAGGGCGCAATTCTCCTCCGATTTGATTGAAATTTTGCACGTTGCGTTTTGGTCTCACTTCCAACAACTGTGCTAAGTATGATACAAATCGGTTCATAACCTGATATAGCTGCCATATAAACCGATCTTGGGTCTTGACTTCATGAGCCTCTAGAGGGCGCAATTCTTATGCGATTTGACTGAAATTTTGCGCATTGTGTTTTGGTGTCACTTCCAACAACTGTGTTAAGTATGATTCAAATCGGTCCATGATTTGATATAGCTGCCATATAAACCGATCTTGGGTCTTGACTTCTTTAGCCTCTAGAGGGCGCAATTCTCGTCCGATTTGACTGAAATTTTGCACATGGTGTTTGGGTATCACTTCCAACAACTGCACTAAGTATGGTTCAAATCGGTCCACATTTTGATATAGCTGCCATATAAACCGATCTTGGGTCTTGACTTCTTGAGCCTCTAGAGGGCGCAATTCTCGTCCGATTTAACTGAAATTTTGCACATGGTGTTTGGGTATCACTTCCAACAACTGTACTAAATATGGTTCAAATCGGTCCACATTTTGATATAGCTGCCATATAAATCGATCTTGGGTCTTGACTTCTTGAGCCTCTAGAGGGCGCAATTCTGGTCCGATTTGACTGAAATTTTGCACGTGGTGTTTTGGTATCACTTCCAACAACTGTACTAAGTATGGTTCAAATCGATCCACATTATGATATAGCTGCCATATAAACCGATCTGGGGTCTTGACTTCTTGAGCCTCCAGAGGGCGCAATTCTCGTCCGATTTGACTGAAATTTTGCACGTGGTGTTTTGGTATCACTTCCAACAACTGTACTAAGTATGGTTCAAATCGGTCCACATTTTGATATAGCTGCCATATAAACCGATCTTGGGTCTTGAGTTCTTGAGCCTGTAGAGGGCGCAATTCTCGTCCGGTTTGACTGGAATTTTGCACGTGGTCTTTTGGCATCACTTCCAAAAAATTCACTAAGTATGGTTCAAATCGGTCCATATTTTAAAATAGCTGCCAAATAAACCGATCTTGGGTCTTGACTTCTTGAGCCTCTAGAGGGCGCAATTCTCCTCCGATTTGATTGAAATTTTGCACGTTGCGTTTTGGTCTCACTTCCAACAACTGTGCTAAGTATGATACAAATCGGTTCATAACCTGATATAGCTGCCATATAAACCGATCTTGGGTCTTGACTTCATGAGCCTCTAGAGGGCGCAATTCTTATGCGATTTGACTGAAATTTTGCGCATTGTGTTTTGGTGTCACTTCCAACAACTGTGTTAAGTATGATTCAAATCGGTCCATGATTTGATATAGCTGCCATATAAACCGATCTTGGGTCTTGACTTCTTTAGCCTCTAGAGGGCGCAATTCTCGTCCGATTTGACTGAAATTTTGCACGTTGTGTTTTGGTGTCACTTCCAACAACTATGTTAAGTATGATTCAAATCGGTTTATAATCTGGTATAGCTGTCATATAAACCGATCTTGGGTCTTGACTTCTTGAGCCTCTAGAGGGCGCAATTCTCATTCGATTTGGCAGAAATGTTGTAGAACGTCTTCTCTTATGACCTTCAACATACGTGTCTAATATAAACCGATCTCCCGATATTGCTTCTTGAGTCCCTACAAGGCGCAATTCTTATCCGAATGAACTGAAATATTGGGTTGCCCAAAAAGTAATTGCGGATTTTTCATATAGTCGGCGTTGACAAATTTTTTCACAGCTTGTGACTCTGTAATTACATTCTTTCTTCTGTCAGTTATCAGCTGTTACTTTTTGCTTGCTTTAGAAAAAAAGTGTATTAAAAATGCATTTACTTCCTTTTAAAAAATCCGCAATTACTTTTTGGGCAACCCAATATTACACAATACCAATTTCTTATTCAATATTCTTTTTCTGCCTGAAAGGAGGTACTGCGCTTAGAACTCGATAAATGCGGTCCATGTTGGAGGGTATATAAGATTCGGCCAGTTCGTCTGGTTAATGTGCCGCCCAGTTCAGTGAGTGGCGAAATAGTTTGGTGGCAAAATTCCCCAAAGCAGCATAACCTTTGTAATCTTTAATGAGTTCCAATTTAATGAAAACCTCAAGTTTATTAGTCTGATTAGAGTGACCGCTTTTCCACATTGATAAGCAAAAGTTAAACTGACCAAATTATTCACCACAAACTACAATTATCCTTTCCAAGGATTCTTTGCAATAAAGATAGAAACTCTTGAGTTTTAAACTTGGCTCCCTTCACCCTCCTATATTTGTGAGTGTGGGTATAATAGTTACACTTGACCTCAAGTTAATTTCGGTCAAAGGTATCAATTGCCTTATTTATCATCGTCTCCACATCTGTTAGGCATTAAATCAATCACATGCAATGCCCTAGGTTCAATTTTCTTTTTTTTCGAAGGATCAACATTATTTTCAAGGAAAAGTAAAGCAAAAAGTCCACACCACTTGATAACTGGACACACAAAGTCATTATTCAAGGCAAACTTCCATTCCACACCAGCACTGTCAAGGAGATTGAAGGAAGATAATCGCACACATAAATAACATAGCTAATCGCATATCAACTTTAAAAAGAAACAACTCCAAACGAACCACTAGAAGTGGTTTTTGTCATACCCCTTCCAGCCAAAAAAAAAAACGAAAAGATGATAGGGACATGGATAACAAAAGCGTCACAACGAAATGAAGGCGAATTAAAAGGACTAGAGAATACGCTTTCACATACAAACAAAACCCAAAGACCCCCCCCACCCCAAAAAAAAAGCGCCAAATTAAAACTGAAAAACAAGACAATATACTTATAGACCAGTACACCATCTGAAAATTGTATAAGTACACCTGCAACATAGAATGGGGGAGAATCGGCTGCGATTTTCGAGGAAAATGTCAATCTACAATAGTTGTGTCACAATGAACGGAACTCGCGAAGGAGACATCTTTAATAAGTCATAACAGAACACCAGATGCAAGATTGTAGCATAGTCGGTAATATTGACCTGACCAAATCGAGAATAGAAGTTGGAAGTCAAAATTTTAAACAATTCGAATAAGAATTAAGCCTTTTAGGGCTCCAGAAGTCAAATTGGGAGATAAGTGTATCGATGTGGCTCATGTGTGCAGGCCTCCGTAGCGCAGAGGATAGCATGTCCGCCTATGACGCTGAACGCCTGGGTTCGAATCCTGAAATGAACATCAGAAAAACTTATCAGTGGCTGTTATCCTCTCTTAATTCTGGCGTCATTTGTGAGTTACTGTACCATCTGGTATGACAACCTTATGAAAACTTCTCCACAAAGAGGTGTCGCACTGCGGTACACCGTTCGGACTCGGCTATAAAAAGGAGGTCCCTTATGATTGAACTTAAACTTGAATCAAACAGCACTCACTGATATTTGAAAAGTTTACCGCTGTTCCCAAAAGGAATGATCATAGGCAAATCTGCATTTGCGTTACGCAAAAAAAAGTAAAGCCTTTCAGAACTCCAATGACCCAACAGATGCAGTAGTGGTATCAGACTGTAGCATGTTATCCGCCCCTCTTATAGATGTCGATGGCTTGGCACTTGTTTGAAGCGCACTACCAGTCGTCAGACTAATGAATAAGGAAAAGACGGATAAACCAGTGGGATGCGCAGTTTGTTCCCAGCCTTTAAGTAAGGGTGGAGTTTGGAATTCAGATTCAGACAGTGATAGTGTCAAAGAAACACTTATCGCAGTCGAGTCGACAGATGAGGACAGCGGAAGGACGGTAGTTGTGAGCAAGGGCTTGGCTAAGCTGAAAAGAAGGCATAGAAAGCATCCCGGGGCACGACGAAGGACAATGAGAAGTATGCACCAGCAGCGTAATCGGGCAAAAGTGCAGAATGCTGAAAAGGATAGAACTGACATTCCAAGCACCTCTATGGAAGCTGGAAAAAGAATCAGATTTCTCAAAGAGCATAACACTGCTAAAATGAAAAAGAGCTCCCCGCTTTCAAGTACTCTGGGAAGATCAAGCCAGCCCCTCCACAATGGAGACTCCCGACAGTATTTTGCGGGGTGAGACAAAGTCGAAACGGGAACGAAGGAAGCGCGCACGGCCTCTTCGCCTTCATGGAGAACTGTAACTAGCAGAGGGACGCCACAGCCATCACGGAAGGGGAAAAAATTGTAAGGAAGTTGTCACTCTTAAGCCAGAGTGACAAAGAAGCACAAAAGAGATGTGATAGCGTATGCATTCATCGATATCAGCAGTGCATCCGGTAGGTTTCCACCAGATCATCTGTGCCAGGTGGATGATGTGGTATACGAGCCGATTTTTCACTCTGAACTCTTGGAGGCCACCGTGGCGCAGAGGTTAGAATGTTCACCGGCAGCAAATTCGCCACGGAACACATGATGGGATTCTTTGACAAGCAAAACCAAGGTATGGTCGCTAAGGAATGGTGGGAATTCTACAGGCAGGAAAGGGAGAAAAGAACTCTGATTAGGGTGGGCATTGATCAAGTCTCCGTGACAAGTTTGACAAAAACCAAAGCCATGGCGTTCGACGGGGGCAAGGCTGTCTCTGCAAGATTGGGAAGACTGAAAGATAGAACAGGCAAAAAAAACTCAAATTGAGATATAAGGCCGTGCAGAGGCAGGAGACTCAATACCGCCTAACGAACAGAGGACCAACGAAGAGACCATCACCCATTTTTTCAATATTGGGAAGCCTCGATAGGCAATGATCCAAATTATGGAAAATCAGCAATGCGGGACGGGAAATTTAATAAAGCCAACAAACAGAAACCCGACGTAGAACCATCACTGAATTTCTCAAAATTCCGAAGACTAGAATAGGCAAATATCGTAATATAAGCTAAGAATCTAGTATTAAAACATCAGGCAGTGCAGCTATAGGAACAGGGAGCCGACGGTGTTGAGATAGTCGGTGATGGTTCACCCACTTTGTCAAGATTCAGAAGACTAAGATATGCCAAGATCCTAATATTGACACATCAGATAGTGCTGTGACGGGAATCTCAATGCAGCCTAAAGAAAAGGGAGTATCGATGAGACCATCACCCACTCCCAAGAAGTTTATTCACTGAAGGGCCAATGATTGAGGCCATGAAAATAAACCTTCACCGGAGAGAGACAGCTACACCAGCACTGATGGAAAAAATCAGCACGGGCAAGATTCATATTGGCTTAATTCAGGAGCCAAGAACGACACGGAAAAATGTTTCTGAACTGAATCATATCAACTACCAATTCTCTACGCTGGCACAAGTACTTGGCCGAGGATCAGCGTTATTTCTCATAAAAATCTTAAGTTTATATTTTCCCCAGAGTTATCAACGCCGGATGCAACAGTGATGAGACAGGGAGACGGTGGAGCCGAACAGGCCTCACTTTGTCTGCCTTACAACTCTCCGAAACCGCCACCAACGGCAGATGGGGAAGGCAAAACAATTAAGAAATGTGGTACTAATAGGGTGCGATGCGAACTCTCACCACATTTCGTGGGGTCCAAGTGAGGGCAAGCCCTGGCAGAATTCTTGAATAATAACGACCTAATAACACTTAACATTGGTAACACCACTACCTTTGTTAATGAGATTAGGGAGAACATTTTAGATGTTACAATATGTTCGAAAAATCTAATCAATGAGATTCAGGATTGAAGGGTCTCCATGGAGCACTCCATCTCAGATCATCGCTACATTAGGTTTAGAATAGCACGGCCGATAAGATTCCGTATTAAGTTGAAAACCAACTGGACAAAATTCGGAAGACTGTCCAAGCATAGAAGACATTGGCGACAATGTCAACAGTATTACGACTGCAGTGCTGGGATTCTTTGAAGATAGTTGTCCTGGATGACCGATAAGATTCGCAATATTGGCAAAGAGGTAAGCAGACTTTTTAACAGGGCACATCGTAAAATAGCGGAAGTTTATTGGGATGTGTACGGCTCAAGGAATACAATAAGATTACCAGAGCGGCAAAACGTGCCTCCTGGAAGCTTTTCTGTGAACAGGTCGATAGCTCTAATGATGTCGCCAAGATAAAAAAGTTTCTCTCAAAATCTCATGTCCAAACTGAAACTTTAATAGACGACATGGGAGTGAGAGCAGAGACAGTGGAGGATATGTTGAGGCTTTTGATGAAAAGCCATTTTCCACAGGATATGACGGGACTCACGGAGGCACGGAAATCTTGGAATAATGAGTTTTGATCGAAGGCTTATTATTACGGAATTTATGGTCAAGGAAGCTTTGAGAAGTCACCCGGACCTCATGGAATATTTCTGTCGCTGCTACAAAGAAGGCCGACTATCTGTCGCAACATATGGCCACCATTTTCACAGCGTGCCTAACACTGGCATATACTCCGAAGGTCTGACAGGAGACAATTTTGGTATTTATACCTAAATCCGGCAAGGCAAGTTATGCGACAACAAAGACCTATAAGTCTTACGTCCTTTCTAATCAAAGCGATGGTGGATGTTGTGGATGCTTTGATATATAGTAGGACATCCAGCGAACTGCTCAAACAGCATGCCTATGTCAAGGGAAGGTCGATGGAGACATTCCTGCACGAGGTTTTGCATAAATTAGAAGAATCCTTCTATGACAACACGTAAACATTGGCGGTCTACATTGATATCGAGGGTGTTTTTAAGAATGTAAAGGCCGACACACTGATCCAAACCTTACACCTATATCGGGAGTTGTTCAGTAAAAAAATACTGCAGTTTGCCGTATTTATGTCACGGCCTGTGTTACACATGGGTCAAAATATTTCCAATTCCACACAAGAGCGGACAAACCAAAACCCAAAAAAAAACTAAAACTAAAGCAAGCGAAACTATTCATACACTCTTTGACCAATTTCACTTAGGACATGTTCAAACAATAGGTTTCGTTTTTTTTTCTCCTTTCTATTGCTCTGGTAAGCTTTTGTTGGGCAACTTCACGTGAAGGTCATAAAATCCCCAGATTTACTTCTTTGTAGTCATGCCAGCATTTTGAGGATAGGTTTTTGTGTAGATGTTCGAGACTGTGATGAGTTAAGAGTTGCAAGGATGTTAAAAGCCGGTATGTGATAAATTATAGCCCTAAGTGTTGCTGACATGTGTCGGTGCCATGGCCGTTTGCCTTCTCCTTTTTTTGGTTTTTGTTTGTGTGCCATACATATTTGTTGTTTAGTAAAGGCCATATCCTTTTAGCCGGAATCCCACTTTTTTGAATGGTCTAACATAAAACGTTTTAAACTGTCGCAAGAAGAGCAACTAACACCATCATCAGATTCATTGTCCTTTATTTGGCTTGGCCACTAGAAAGACTATAGTCTAGCAGCAGGCAGCAGGCAGCGGAGCAAACAAATCGGTTTAATATTAAATTATCAACATAAAATGTAGAGCAAATACCAAAGCACGTACTGCCAACATCGGCTGCCAGGCTTAAGGATATGCTTGCGAGCTTGCATGTCAAGTCACAATCATTAAAAAAAAAGGAAACTATGTAAATGTGTCAAAGTAGCTAGAAGAAGCAAGCAGCCAAAGCAGAAGCAATGTCAACGACAAAGCTCTGGCAGCAACAGCGTCAACGCTGGCCACGTTGACAAATACGAATTATTCGCTAGATGTAAGCAGAGACACGTCTTGTCTAACTGACATTGACAGCCACACTTGTTTCCATTGTTCCTGGAAAAATATTTTCTATTTCTTTTGCCTTCGTTACCAGGATGTCAGCTTCAATGAAACCGCTTTGTTGTTGCAAAAGAGGGAAGCTAAAGGGTACCACTGAAAAAATTGACTAAAGTAGAAAGTAAAGAAGGAAGCAAGGAAATGAGTGTTGTTTCTTGAATTTTAAAGATGGAAAGGTAAAACGTATGCATATTTGTTTGGTAGAAAACTTTAGATTTGTGTTGCATGCAGCAAAAAATTATGTATTTTATGAATAGATCCAGTTTCTACGAATACATCCAGAATAGACTATGATCCAGTTTCTACAGATAAAACTCCAGACTTTAGCGGCACTTAAGGTCCTCCAGATGGCAGGGGAATTTGACCTGGTTCTCATCAAGGAACCATGGATATATGGAGGAATGGTTCGTTGACTAAGAATTCCGTGGTATAAACTTCTGAAGGGTTCGGGGAATGAGAGACACAGAGCCTGTATTCTTGCAAAGAGTAGTCAAAATGAGTTTCTCTTCCGTCGCTAAGCACTGAAGATTTAGTAGTAGCCAGCCTTGAAGTAAACAAGTCTCATTAGTGGCTGGCTTCCCTATATATGACAAACGATTCAGAGATGCCGCCTTCCGAACTTAAGTCGGTGGTGGAAGCTGCTTCTGTAGGGAAGAAGAGCCTCATTGTATGAAGTGATGCTAATGCACATCACCAGATATGGGGAAGTTTGGATGTCTACGAAAGGGTTAAGTTTGTAGGTTTGTTTGTGTGTTCCTTATAGACTCAGAAACGGCTTAACCGATTTTCTTGAAATTTTCACAGACGGTGCATAATGATCCCGTGGTGCAAATAGGGTACTACATTTTTTGATATCTGAAGGGGGGAGCGGACCCTCCCCCTTATCATTATTTTCGGAAACGCCAGATCTAAGATATGGCTGGTGCGATTTTGTGTGCTCTCATATAGTACCCTAAAACTAAAAGTTTGGTATCCAAATTTCCGATGGGGTACCTAGGGGGGCCGCCCCACCCAAAAACCTACCAAACATATATTCAGACCAATCACGACAATATGGGACTCAAATGAAATGTTTTTAGGATAAGAAAACGTATCTGATATCCAATTTTCGGACCAAGTGCTAGGGGGACCACCCCAACCCCCAAAACACCCCTAAATCGGACATAAATACCAACCTTGGCAATATGGGACTCAAATGAAAGGTATTTGCGAGCAGAATACGAATCTAATATCCAAATGTGGAACCACGTTTCTGGGGGTCCATCCCTTCCCCAAAACACCCCCAAACAGGACTTACTTACTGACCATGGGAATATGGGACTTAAATGAAAGGTATTGGAGAGTAGAATACGAATATGTTATTAAAATTTTAGTCTAAGTACCCATCGGGCCGCCCCAACGCCAAAACTGCCCCAAACAGGCATATGGACATTCATATTAGGCTCAAATGAAAAATATTCGGTAGTAGATTTCAAATCTGGCATACAAAATCAATTCGAAGTATAGGGGGTCATGCCACCCCTCAACAACGCCATTAGACCCATTATGACTATATGGTACTTGGCTAAACCGATTTTCTTAAATTTTTCATAGATTGTGCACTTTTTTCTGGAAGGAAACATAGGTGACCTCCCAAGTAATGGGAGGTCGCCAACCCCCAAATGGCCATATTAGCGGACCATGGCTATATGGGACTCAAATGAAAGGTATTAGAGAGTAGATTATGATTAAAATTTGCGTTCAAGTCTATGTGGCACTTTTCTTCCTAAAGGTATGTTAAATGGATTATTTGACTCATTATGACAATATGGGACTCAAATGAAAGGTATATGAGAGTAGAAAACGAATTTGATATCCAATTTTATAGCCAAGTGTTTTGGCGAACGCCCTAAAGCACCCCCTGAACTTCATTTACTATGGGAAAAAAGAACGAATTTGATATCTATTTTCAGTGCAAAGTGCCGGTGGCCGCCCCAGCCCCAAAACACCCTCCAGACGGTTCATATTTACCGGCCATGGCCATATGGGGCTCAAATTAAAGGGATTTGGAAGTGCAGCTTAAATGAAAGGTATTCGGGAGTAGATTTCGAATTTGGCATGCATCCCTCAAAAACGCCATTAGACCCATTACGACTATATGATACTTGGCTGAACCGATTTTCTTTAAAATTTCATAGATTACGTACGTTTGTCTGGAGGGAGACATAGGCCATAAAATTTTTAGATATTGGGTGAAGGCCCTCCCCCTTACCTCAAAAACGTCACCTTTATCCGAAAGTGGTCCGATGGGCACAATAAGGGTACCAAATGAAAGGTAGTGGAGACCAGAAAAGGAATATGGTATTAAAATTTGGGTCCAAGTATCCAGCGGGCCCCCCTCCCCCCAATCAAAAAACTCCTCTAAACTGTTATATTCGAAGTTCATGTCAATATGGGACTCAAATGAAAAGTATTAGCCAGTAGATTACAAATATGGCATACAACATTAGGTCCAAGTTATGGAATGTCGCTCACCCTCAAATACCCTCAAATGGGCATATTAGCCGACCATGGTTACATGGGACTCAAATAAAAGGTATTAGGGAGTAGATTACGAATATGACATTAAAATTTGTGTCCAAGTCTGGGTGGCGCTCTTCCTTCTAAAGATATGTCAAATGGGTTATTTGACCCATTATGACAATAAGGGACTCAAATGAAAGGTATTTGAGAGTAGAAAACGAATTTGATATCCAATTTTGAAGCCAAGTGTTTTGGGGTACACCCTTAAGCACCCCCTAAACTGAACTTCATTTCCGTTGGAAATAAAGAACGAATTTGATATATATTTTCAGTAAAAAGTGCCGGTTGCCGCCCCAGACCCCGTGACCCAAAATGGGTCTCAAATTAAAGGGATTTGGAAGTGCAGCACGTATTTGATATCCATATTTGAGTCGAAAGGTCTGAGGTGCCATCCCTCCCCATTACCCTAAGGAAGAACATTACCACCAGGAACCGAGAAGGGGCAAATTCTCACACATCAATGAGTGCTTTCCGATTCAAGTTTAAACTCAATGAACTTTTTTATAGCCGAGTCCGAACATCCCGCAGTGCGACACCTCTTTGGGGAAAAATTTTTAAATGACCATGCATGGCATTGTACTTTGCAAATGTTGTCAACATTAAGAGGTGATCAACATAACTTTGTCCGATGTTCTCGCCAGGATACGAACGCGTTTAGCGTCATAGGCTCCAATGGCACGAATTCGATATCCGCATTCAGAGCGAAGTGTCCCCGCCCATAAAAGATATTAGCGAATAAAGAAGGCGCAGCGGAGCGGACCCGGATCGGTTAGTATGTTATAAGTCAATCTGGCGCTTTGTAATAAAGATTTACCAAGATTATTACCAAGAACAGGCAGGAGGCATTACCAAGAACAGGCAGGAGGTACTAGATATTACCTTTGAATCGGAAGATATAAGTAGAAGAATATGCGACTGGGGTGTATTGGATGACTACAGCTTCTCCTTCTCTGATCATCGTTTGATTAGTTTCAGCCTTACAGAAAATACTGCGAAGTGGTCCCTCGGCTAAACAGAAGAAAGGCGGATTGGCATAAATTTCGGCACAAATTCTGCTCCACTATCCCTTCTAAACCAGAAAAGAAAGTGAAAGCTACGAAGAATATAAACATAGTGGTCAAGCGGAAGACGAAAGCCCTGAATGACTCGCTTGTTTAAGCACGTTTCAGTGCCAAGCCAAGGGGGAAAACAGCGACCGCCATGCTGGACCACAGAGCTGGTTGGTCTAAAGAAGGACTGCAACTCTTCAACAGAGCAAAAGCCGCAAAAGCATTACACGATTCGGACATCTATAAGGCTGAGCTAAGAAAATATAAGGGAGAGCTGAGAAAGACTCAGAATCAATCTTGGGTAGAATTCTGCAGCTCCGTGGAGGATACATCTGAGGCCTCTAGACTAAGAAAGATTATGTCCTCGAGACCAATTACGGTGGGGTATATTCAGATGTCAGAATATGTATGGACAATGTCTAGTGAGGAAACACTAGAACTACTCATTGACACACATTTTCCGGGAATTTCTCCAAAGGACAACGTGGCATCAGAAGAAGTTGTCACTGGTATGCATTCGTCGGAGGCTATTAGGGAAATTGTGTCTGAGCCGAAAATCCTTTGGGCGATAAGAAATTTCGACTCCTTTAAGTCGCCAGGCCCTGATGATGTATCACCGGTTAAAATACAAGCTGTGTCTGATAGACTGGTTGCCTGGCTAAGGGAGATATACTCAGCTTGTATCAGAGTGTCATATATACCTGTGGGGTGGAGGGACACGAAGGTCATTTTCATTCCGAAAGCAGGAAAAACGTACCACACGATGGCGAAATATTTTCGTCCTATTAGTCAGACTTCCTCTATGCTGAAGTCTCTTGAGAGGTTGATAGAAACATATCTTAGGGCAAAGATCCCTGGAGATCGCCTATCGGGACAGCAGCATATATATAGTAAAGGCAAATCCACTTAGACAGCCCTTCACGACCTAGTCGGCTATATAGAGGGCTCTCTCGCAGTCAAGGAATACAAAATGGGAGCATTTCTTGACACTGAAGGTGCTTTCAATAATGTAAAACCGACGTCAATCATTAAGGAGTTGGAGTTTCTAGGCATCAACTCTACCGTAAGAAAGTTTATTCATAGCTTACTTACTGAAAGATACATTTCGGCAGGCTTGGGATCTGTGGATTTGAAAAGATGGGTCAGCAGAGGAATGCCTCAAGAAGGTGTACTGTCTCCTCTACTATGGTTTATAGCCATTAACAATATGTTATTGTCTCTGGAGGAAAAAGATGTAAAAGTGGGAAAAGTTTCCCAGCAATCTACGAGATATACTTCAGGAAGCTCTACGTGCAACAACAAAGTGGGCTACCGAATGTGGTCTAGATATAAATCCATGCAAGACAGAAGTAGTTCTTCTCAGCAGGAGATACAAGTTGCCTACAGTGGAACCTTTCTCCTTGGGAGGAGAGAATGTTCCATTTACAGAAAGCGCAAAATACCTGGGTGTTTTGCTGGACAGGAAATCGAACTTCAAATCCAACATTTTGGAAAGGACAAGAAAGGAAACTCTTGCCATATACACCTGCAAGAGAGCCATTGGTAAAAGTTGGGGGCTTAGACCGCGTGTCATGCATTGGGTATATACTGCAGTTGTCAGACCTATAATGCTGTATGGTGTTGTGGTCTGGTGGACGGCGCTTCAAAAGTCCACCCATTGCTCAATACTTAACCGGATCCAAAGTATGGCTTGTTTGTGCATCACAGCCACACTGAGGACGACACCGTCTGATGCACGGAATTTAATGCTACATCTTATGCCTCCGGACACTGTGGCTAGACAAATTGCAACGACTACTGCGGTGAGGTTAAGGGAGCTTTTTCATTGGTCATGTGGCGGCACGGACATTGAGTTATACTTGATACAATATCCGATGTTCCAAACAGTGTGGATTACACCCTACCTAAGACGATTTTTGTTAAATATTACTGTACCACTGTTCCTGATAGAACCGATTTGAACTACGATATCCCTGGTAACAGAAGTTACATTGATTTCTATTCGAATGGCTTCAAACTAAACGACCAAGTGGGCTTTGGGGTGTACTCTAAAGATCTAGAACTGGTCATATCGAAGAGGTTACCCGACCACTGCAGTGTGTATCAAGCGGAGATCCTTGCAATTAAGGAAGTGGTGGAATGACTAAGATATAATCTCATTACGACGATTGGCATTAATATCTTTTCAGACAACCAGGCAGCCATTGAATCCCTGGAGAACGTATTTCTGAACACAAAAACCACCCTCGACTGTCGCAGATCTCTTAACGAGATGGCTGAACAGTTCAAAATTCACCAGTTCTGGGTGCCGGGCCACAGAGATATCCCAGGAAATTGTAAAACGGACGAGGTTGCGAGACTAGGAACTACCTTATACAGTCCAGGGACACTGGAATCTGTGGGTATGCCTCTAGCAACATGTAAGCAAAGTTTTCAGGACCAGACCCGAAGGACAACGAATTATAGGTGGTCACAAAGAGAAGTCTGTGAGCATTCCAAAACTATGTGGCCTAATCGAGATTTTAAGAGGCCTACCGCTTTGCTGTCATTGTCTAGAACATACGTCTCAGTCATTGTGTCCGCCGTGACTGGTCACTGTCTAATCGGGAAACATGCTGACAGATTGAAGGTTGCCAGCAACAACATTTGCAGAATCTGAGAGGACATCGAAGAAGAAGAGACTATGGAACACCTTCGGTGTGTGTGTCCCGCACAAGCAGTCAGAAGGAGTTCCACTTTAGGTTCTCATTTCTTTGAGAACTTGTCTGATTTAGCGGATGTGATGTGAACATTCGCAAGTTATTGGGCTTTTTAAAGCAATCTGGATGGTGCAACGGTAGGAACTAGAAGGCATCTTCCTTTTTCTGTTCCTGTGGTATCACAATGGACAAAAACGTCTATGTGAGTCTGATGGCAGGCTGTCGCTTAAAAATATCCTAACCTTACCTTGCGGAATCCATGGTAGTGGGTGCCCAAGATTGGGCTTCTTAAAGCGATCTGGATGGGTCAATGGTAGAAACTAGAAGGCATCTTCCTTCTTCTGTTCCTGTGGTATCACAATGTACGAAAACGTCTAAGTGAGTCTGATGGCAGGCTTTCCACCTTAAAATAACCTAACCTAACCTCGCGGAATCCATGATGGTGGGTACCCAAGATTCGGCACGGCCGAACTTAGCACGCTTTTGTTCATAGCTCGTCATATCCCTCTCACCCCTTCGGGACGGGGCGGGAGGTCTTCCTTTTCTTATTTTTCTTACTATCACAATGGACCAGACTGGCCTAAGAAAAACTTCCTCTCCATTCAACCTAAACCTATATATAAACAACTAGCAAGATGCAACTATAGTTCAAAAATTCAGTCTTTCCAAAATTTCTCCCATTTTATAAACTCCTCTAAGACAAAGAAAAATTGCTCGAAAAAGTTACTTAACTTAAAAAAAGTACATATTTTTGATGGTTTTTGTTTTTTTTTTTTTTTCTCAAATGTCGGTTTTGGTGATGACGCGCTACAGCAAGCGTCTATGGTTTTCTGGATATTGACGTTGATGTCAATGACAAAGAAATGTTCATTGAACATTGCACTTACAGAAGCAAGCATATATAAACTGGTACAACAGTAAAGACACTCTTATTCATGCAATCGCGTAACATTATTGTGTGACGCAAATATCGATGTTATAAAGCGACGGTTAAAATCCTGATATAGGGGGGAGTGAACTTAAATTCGGCAAAAAGCACTTATTCAGTCGTAAATATAACAAAACCCTATACCTAATCATTGACGATGCATTTTAGTGTCTAGTCAGTATGAGGCCAAGAGAGCAGTTACTGTAAATTTACCATGATTAATATGGCGGTTTTCTAGCCATAGGCCAATGCTCCTGGTGGAAATCAAACCATCTTCTTCTTATATATAAAAATCAATTTGTATGTTTGTTTGTTTGTGTGTTCCTTATAGATTCAGAAACGACTGAACCGACTGAAATTTTCACAGATATTAGAGTTTGGGCGGTGAAAATAGGGTACTACACTTTTTGATATCGAAAGGGAGAGCGGACCCTCCCCCATACCCCAATTTTCAAAAACGCCAGATCTCGGAGATGCGTGGACCGATTTAAGTGAAATTTTGTATGCCACCTTATGGTTCCCCAAAAACAGGAAATTGGTACAAAATTTTGGGGTCTGTTCTGGGACGCCCCATCCCAAAACCCACTCGAACGGACAAACGGACATGTGTACCGATTGGGACAACATGGGTATCAAATGAAAGGTATTTAAGAGTAGAGTACGAATTTGGTACACAAATTTCACTCTTTATTTCCGGGGGGGTCCCCAACCCCCAAAAAAGCCCCAAGAGGACACTATCACCGCTTTGGGCAATACGGGTATCAAATGAAAGGTATTTAAATGTAGAGCACAAATCTGACATAAAAATGTATTCCTTGGGGTCTGAGAGACACAGAAGACCCTGCGGATTTTTAAAAATGTGGTAACTCAAGTGGTAGCTTTGAAATATGATTTTGAATGTAGATAACCAATACAAAAAAAATCAATTAGTGTGAATCTGAATGAGACCCTTAGCCTTGAATGTTTTAATGGCTACCATTTTGAAGGTAGCCATCAAAATATTCATTATCGGGCTTAAACAAAATCGTGCTCTAACACGATGCTGATATCATTTCAGGGTTCGTCCCCTTAACTCCCCTCAAACCGTCAATGTTTGCCTACTATGGCAATAAAGGGCTCAAATGATCGGTATCTTAATGTAGAATACAAATTTGATATGCAATTTTGAGTCCAAGTGTTTGGGGGTAGTGTCATCCCATAAACTCCCCCTAAACCAATTGCAATTGCGACTCAAATAATAGCAATTTAAGAGTAGAGCTCGATGCTGATATTTTTCAGGCTAAGCGCGTGGTGGCCGTTCCACCCTACATACCCCTTAAACTGGGCATATTTGTGGATTATGGTAAAAAGGGCCTCAAATCTGACATCTAATTTATGGCCAAATGTTTCAGGGACGACATATCTCACAAACTCTAACTGAACCACACATATATACCGACTGTAGCAATATGTATCTGCTTTCTGAATCTGATATCCACTTTCTGGGCAAAGGGTTTGACTACTCCAATCCACCACCAAAACCAAAAGAATGAAGTAGATCTAACACCCAAACTTTAATGGAAGGACCCTCCCCTCACCCTATTTTCAAAAACGACAGATCTCAGAGATGCACCAATTTACGCGAAATTTAGTTTGTTTATTATAACTCAAAACTAGAAATTTGGTATACCTATTTAAGGTGGGATGTCTAGGTCGGCCGTCCCAGACATTTCCACCAAATGGAAATATAGACTAATAATGACAATATTAGGCTCAAATAAAAAGTATCTGAGACTAGAGCACGAATCAGATACAGGGGTTTCACCTCACCCCCAAAAACACCTTTATACCGGACATATTCACCGACCATAGCAATATAAGGCTCAAATGTAAGAAATTAGGGAGCAGAGAACCAATATGATATCCACATTGGGGCGAAATATATAAAAGGCCGTACCAGCACCATCAAAGGGGACTTTTTTAAAATAATAAAGTGAAAGAAGGCGCAGCGGAGCGGGCCCTGTCCAGCTAGTCTTATATATAAAAATCAATTTGTTTTTTTTTTCAAGGATTGTTTGTTTGTTTTTTTGGGTGTTTCTTATAGACTCAGAAACGGCTGAAGCAATTTTCTTGAAGTTTTCGTGGTGAAAATAGGGTACAACATTTTTTGATATCTGAAGGGGGAGCGGACCCTCCCCCTTAACCTACGTTTCAGAAACGCCAGATCTCGGAGATGGATGGTGCGATTTAAGCGAAATTTTGTGTGTTATCTAATAGTAACCTACAAACAAAAATTTGGTATTCAAATTTTGGACGGGGTACCTAGGGGGGGCGCCCCACCCCAAAACCTACAAAATATATATATACACCAATCACGACAATATGGGACTCAAATGAACGGTATTTAAGGGAAGAAAACGTATCCGATATCCACTTGTCGGACCAAGTGTTTGGGGGACCACCCCAGCCCCCAAAACACCCCTAAATTGGACATATTTACCGACCACGGCAATATGGGTCTCAAATCAAAGGTATTTGCGAGTAAAATACGAAACTGATATACAAATTTGGTACAAAGTTTCTTGGGGTCCACCCCTTTCAGTAAAACACCCCCAAACACGACTTATTTACTGACCATGGCCATATGGGGCTTAAATAAAAGGTATTTGAGTGTAGAATACGAATTTGATATCCATATGTGGGACCAAGTGTTTGAGGGGCCGCCCATCCCCGAGAACATACCCCAAAGAAGACAAATTTACGACCATAACAATATGGGACTCAAATAAAAGGTGTTTGGAAGTACAGCACGAATCTGATATCAATGTTTGGGAAAGTGTCTATGAGGCCACCCCACCCCCATAACACCACCCAAATAGGTAGTATTTGCTGACCATTGTAATATGAGGCTCAAATAAGAGGGTTTTTAAAGTAGAACACGAATCTGATATATATCACTGAGTGGCCACCCCGTCCCCCAAAAACACACCCAAACCGGTCATGTTTGCCGACTATAAAAAGGAAGCTCAAATGAAGGGTATTTGGTAGTAGACCACGAATCTGACATCAACATTTGGGACCAACTGGCTAGGGGACGTCCCACTACCATAACAACCCCCAAGTAGGACGTATTTGCTCACCAAGACAATTTGGGTCTTCAAGACAGTGGAGCTCGATATTCATAGTTTTTAGGGCCCATACCCCAAACCGGACATATTTGCTTTCCAATAAGGGGTTAAAGTGAGTGGTATTTGAGGGCAGAAAACGAATTTGATAACCAATTTTGAAGCCAGTGGCAATATTTTATATTTTCCAAATATTTTGTTCTCTTAATCCATTTTTTTGCAATTTTTGCCCATGAACAGGGGCAAAAATCTCACCTTTCAATGAGTGCAGTCCTATTTAAGTTTAAACTCAATGATAAGGGGCCTCCTTTTTATAGCCGAGTCCGAACGGCGTGCCGCAGTGCGACACCTCTTTGGAGAGAAGTTTTACATGGCATATTACCGCACAAATGTTGAAAAAGTTTTCTGATGGTCTCGCCAGGATTCAAACCCAGGCGTTCGGTGTCATAGGCGGTCATAGGCTAATTTAAAACGACCAAGTTATCAGTTTACGATATCAATTCTGCAAAATTATTTGGATTGCTTTATAATCTATGCGATCCACCTTAGTTACATTACGCACATCTGAACGTATATTCCTTTATTTTGGGTTTGCCATATATCTGCCAGTTTGAGAGTGTTTTATGTGTATGTTACTGTAGATGTATCAGCTTAGTTCGTTCTTGTGGTGGTTGTCACACATTTGGTCTCTCGCTGTGTTTGTGTCTGCTTCTCAAGTCGAAAATGTCACATGTTGGTGTCATTATGTCAATTTCTCCAGATATCAAGACCCCGTACAAATATTACCAAGCCAATAAGTTACAAAACTTGTTCTTATATGTCAGTGATTCGGTAATAAAATTAAATATCTGTGTAACTGAAAGAATTGACTTCTTGTGATTGTCACTTGTTCTAATTTAAGAAGTGAATAAATTTCCCAAAAGGAAAGAAGAAGGAGGTGGATAATTGAAGACAAAACATACGAGGAATGAACAGTAAAAAAGTTCCAAAGCTAATTATTTACATTTAAATAGGAAGGGATAAGTAGCACTTGGAGGTGGTTGATAGTGTAACAGTAGTCACCAGATTGTGTTGACTAACATAGGATTAATAACAAGAACAAGTAAAATCGAGTTAGGTTTGGCTGGGTCGAGTCTTATATACCCTACACTGAGAGAAAAATGACGGAACTTTGCCAATGCCGCCTGGTATTGTTGTTTTTTTGTTTGCATCATTGGCAAAGACTTTTATTACCATTTGGTATCAATTCAATACCAGATAAAGGAGACTATTAAGAAGAGTTAGCGTCATATTTATATTGTTGTCATAGCGCCAGAATGTTTTAATATAATTTGAGTGCGTAAAAACCTGCTAAACCTGGTTCATTAGGGGGTGGAATAGTCAATAACGGTTTGGTACTAAAACCAATAACGCTCTGGTGCTAAAATCAATAACAGATTGGTATTAAAGCCAATACCAGTTCGGTAATAAGGTTAGTACCAAACGGTACTAATAATTTTAGTACCTTTGCTATCAATACCGTATGGTACTGAAATGAGCACGTTTGGTATCAACTTTTCTTTGGGTGTTCACCATGGATTACATTTGGCAAGATCTTTGAATTACTTTTCAAATATAAAGGAGGCATATCGAGATATGATTCGTTATGGACCGTAAAAAGAAAATATCACTTTCAAGATTTAAACCAAATCGGATAACAATTGCCCCTGTTCCTCAGTGGAATGTTCATGTTCAAAATTTGCAATTTGGATAACAATTGCGCTCTCGGTTTATATGGAATATATATCAGTTTATGGACTAATGTACACCACACTGAACAAGGTTGTTGGAAGTCATAGTAAAACATTCCGTGCATAACTTCAATCAAATCGATTAGTAATTGGGCATTCTAGAGGCTCAAGAAGCTAAATCCGAAAATAGTCGGTTTATATAGGAGCTTTATCAGGTTTTCCATCGATTCAGACCAGTTAAAAGAAGACATAACAAAACACCACGTTTAAAAATTCAGCCAAATCGGATAAGAATTGCGACCTCAAGAGGCTCACGAAGTCAAATTGAAAGATAGGTTTATATGGAATAGTGGTACAGGAATAGTGTACAGTAATTTTTATCAAAAAGCGGCTCAGATCGGGTGTAATCCACACTGCCTGGAACATCGGATATTGTCTCAAGGATAGCACAGTGTCCGTGGCCGCTACATGACTAATGAGAAAGCTGTCTTAACCTCATGGCAGTGGTCGCTGCAATTTGTCTGGCCACAATGTCCGGAGGCACGAGATGTAGCATTAAATTCAGTGCATCAGATGGTGCCGTTCTCAGTGCGGCTGAAATGCAAAAACAAGGCCATGGATTCGGTTAAGTGTTGAGCAGTAGGTGGACTTTTGAAGCGCCGTCCACCAGACGACAACACTATATAGCGTAATAGGTCTAACAACTGCAGTATATACCCAATGCATACCCAATACCAAATTTTGACCATAATCGGCACGGTGTCGAAAGATAAAATTTTACGTGTAAAATTCGAGCCAAATCAGGTATATGTAGGATCAAGAAGTCCAATCATAAGATCGGTTATATGGCAGCTATATCAAGTTATGAGCCGATATGCCCGGCGCGAAAAAGCTGTGAGCACCACACAGTCTGGAACAGTGAGGTCCAATCTGTGTGGTGTTCATTGCTTTGCTGGCACAACAAACTTAGCTGCGAGCTACCGGGAGCGTTCACAGTTTGCGGATAGTGAAATGTCCATACGGAATAGCTGCAACGGCAGTCGCTGACAATCAGCGGTATCGAGCGGAGAGTCTAAGTGAGAGGCCGGGCGGCACCGGCTCTTCCAAAAAAATACTGAATGCCTATTATGCTCGATATGACAAGGTCGGTTATTGGCGCCTTTATATAACCAATAGCCACCCCGTTTCCGCGACAATCGGTCCCTTGAACCGGAACGAGCTAGCTCACCTGCAGGAACTTGACGAGGATCACCACAACAACAACTTGAGCCGATATGTACCATACTTGACACAGTTGTTAGAAGTCGAAACAAAACACCTCAGACAAATCGGTTAAGAATTGCGCTTTCTAGAGGGTCAAGAAGTCAGGATTCGAGATAGCAGCTATACTTAATAATTGACCTATCTGGTGTGAATGCTAGGGGAGAAGATATTTGGTCTTCTGAGTATTCGTTTCAAACAATCCTATATCGCCTATTAATATTGCACGAAAAACAATATCCGTTTTTTGTCGATTAGTAGGCCGGGCGAACTTTGGATACCCACTACATCGGGTATATATGTTAACCACCTTTCGTCATTATCCGGAAAAATCATAATTTATGAACCCATTGCATCTTTATTAAAATATGGTCCGATTTGGACCAAACTCGGCACGGACGTCGAGTGGTCTAATAAAAAAAATCACTATTGTTAAAAGTTGTTAAAACAGAATAGTGGTCAAGATGGCAGCTATATCAAAATAAAGACCGATCTGAACTATATAGGGCACGGATGTCGAAAATCCTAACAAAGGTCACTATGCCAAATTTCAGTGAAATCTGATAAGTGCGGCTTTCATGGGCCCAAGACCTTTAAACGGAAGATCGCTCTATATAGCAGAAGTATCCAAATATAGACCAATGGGGGCCATATTGATTGTGGATGTTGTAGGGCCCAACAAAACTCACTGTATCACATCTCAACGAAATCGGATAATAAATGCTCTTTTTATGGGCCCAAGACCTTAAACCAGCTATACCCGAATATAGACCAATCTAAACCATATAGGAAACGGATGTCGGAAAAACTAACATAGAACCGTGTGCCAAATTTTAGCCAGTTCGGATAATAAATGCGCTTTTTATTGTCCCAAGACCCTAAATCAGGAGATCAGTCTTTATGACAGCTATATGGCCCGATCTTGACTATATCAAGATATAGTCCGATATAAACCATCTTCGAACTAAACCTGCCTATGGACAAAAAAGAATCTGTGCAAAATTTCAGATAATTATCTTCATTTTTAAATCCTGCAGCGTGATTTCAACAGAAAGACGGACGGACGGACATGGCTAGATTTATGTTAGATGTTAGATTTTTACGACAATCATAGATTATTTATAGGGTCGGAAATATATATTTGGAAGTGTTGTTGTTCCTTGGGTGCAAAGTTACGGCTCAATACCTAAAATTTTGAAAGACTTGATTTGACATTCGCAAGTTATTGGGCTTTTTAAAGCGATCTGGATGGTTCAACGGCAGGAACTAGAAGGCATCTTCCTTCTTATGTTCCTGTGGTATCACAAAGAACGAAAACGTCTAAGTGAGTCTGATGGCAGACTGCCACTTAAACCTAACGTACCCAAAAAAATTTAATTTTTGTTTATGTAAGCATAAAGGATTTATTTTTAATTGAGGTACTAAAATAGAATAAGATCTTAAAGAGAACATAACTTAAAGCTGATTTGTCAACGGCAGATGTCACAAACATTAACATATGGTTAGTACCCTTAGTTTTAAATAACAGGCGAAAATAAATAAAACAAGTAAAAGCGTGCTAAGTTCGGCCGGGCCGAATCTTATATATCCTCCACCATGGATCGCATTTGTCGAGTTCTTTTCCCGACATCTCTTAGGCAAAACAGGATATAAGAAAAGATTTGCTCTGCTATTAGAGCGATATCAAGATATGGTCCGGTTTGGACCACATTTAAATTAAATGTTGGAGACCTGTGTAAAATGTCAGCCAATTCGAAAAAGAATTGCGCTCTTTGTGAGCTCAAAAAGTAAAATAGAGAGATCGATTTATATGGGAGCTGTATCGGGCTATAGACCGATTCAGACCATAATAAACACGTATGTTGATGGTCATGAAAGAATCCGCCGTACAAATTCCAGGCAAATCGGATAATAATTGCGACCTCTAGAGGCTCAAGAAGACAAGATCCCAGATCGGTTTATATGGCAGCTATATCAGGTTATGAACCGACTTGTACTTTATTTGACATAATTGTTGAAAGTAACAATAAAAAACGTCTTGCGAAATTTCAGCCAAATCGGATAGGAATTGCGCCCTCTCGAAGCTCAAGAAGTCAAATCCCCAGATCTGTTTATATGAAAGCTATATCAGGTTATGAACCGATTTGAACCATATTTGGCATAGTTGTTGGATATCATAACAAAATACTACGTGCCAAAATTCATTCAAATTGGATAAGAATTGCGCCCTCTAGAGGCTCAAGAAGTCAAGACCCAAGATCGGTTTATATGACAGCTATATAAGGTTATGGACCGATTTGAACCATACTTGGCAATTAGTTGTTGGATATAATAACGAAACACGTCGTGCAAAATTTCATTCCAATCGGATAAGAATTGCCCACTCTAGAGGCTCAAGAAGTCAAGACCCAAGATCGGTTTATATGGCAGCTATATCAAAACATGGACCGATATGGCCCATTTACAATACCAACCGACCTACACTAATAAGAAGTTTTTGTGCAAAATTTCAAGCGGCTAGCTTTACTCCTTCGGAAGTTAGCGTGCTTTCGACAGACAGACGGACGGACGGACGGACAGACGGACGGACAGACGGACGGACATGGCTAGATCGACATAAAATTTCACGACGATCAAGAATATATATACTTTATGGGGTCTCAGACGAATATTTCGAGTAGTTACAATCAGAACGACGAAATAAGTATACCCCCCATCTTGTGGTGGAGGGTATAAAAAGATTTAAATTTTTAGCACAGTGGTTCTGAAACGGGCTGATTTGGGCCGCCTATTTCTTTTTCAGTGTTCTTCAGTGAAGTGTCCTGAATCAAAAAAAAAAAAAAAACAAGTAAAAGCGTGCTAAGTTCGGCCGGGCCGAATCTTATATACCCTCCACCATGGATCGCATATGTCGAGTTCTTTTCCCGGCATCTCTTCTTAGGCAAAAAAAGGATATAAGAAAAGATTTGCTCTGCTATTAGAGCGATATCAAAATATGGTCCGGTTTGGACCACAATTAAATTATATGTTGGAGACCTGTGTAAAATGTCAGCCAATTCGAATAAGAATTGCGCCCTTTGTGGGCTCAAGAAGTAAAATAGAGAGATCGATTTATATGGGAGCTGTACTCGGCTATGGACCGATTCAGACCATAATAAACACGTATGTTGATGGTCATGAAAGAATCCGTCGTACAAAATTTCAGGCAAATCGGATAACAATTGCGACCTCTAGAGGCTCAAGAAGTCAAGATCCCAGATCGGTTTATATGGCAGCTATATCAGGTTATGAACCGATTTGAACCATATTTGGCACAGTTGTTGTACATCATAACAAAATACTACGTGCCAAAACTCATTCAAATCGGATAGGAATTGCGCCCTCTAGAGGCTCAAGAAGTCAAGACCCAAGATCGGTTTATATGGCAGCTATATCAGGTTATGGAACGATTTGAACCATACTTGGCACAGTTGTTGGGTATCATAACAAAACACGTCGTGCAAAATTTCATCCCAATCGGATGAGAATTGCGCAGTCTAGAGGCTCAAGAAGTCAAGACCCAAGATCGATTTATATGGCAGCTATATCAGGTTATGGACCGATTTGAACCGTACTTGGCACAGTTGTTGGATATAATAACAAAACACGTCGTGCAAAATTTCATCCCAATCGGATGAGAATTGCGCACTCTAGAGGCTCAAGAAGTCAAGACCCAAGATCGGTTTATATGGCAGCTATATCAGGTTATGTACCGATTTCAACCATACTTGGCACAGTTGTTGGATGTCATAACAAAACACTTGGTGCAAAATTTCATCCCAATCGGATAAGAATTGCGCCCTCTAGAGGCTCAAGAAGTCAAGATCCAAGATCGGTTTATATGGCAGCTATATCAGGTTATGGACAGATTTAAACCATACTTGGCACAGTTGTTGGATGTCATAACAAAACACGTCGTGCAAAATTTCATTCCAATCGGATAAGAATTGCGCACTCTAGAGGCTCAAGAAGTCAAGACCCAAGATCGGTTTATATGGCAGCTATATCAAAACATGGACCGATATGGCCCATTTACAATACCAACCGACCTACACTAATAAGAAGTATTTGTGCAAAATTTCAAGCGGCTAGCTTTACTCCTTCGGAAGTTAGCGTGCTTTCGACAGACAGACGGACGGACGGACGGACGGACGGACGGACGGACGGACGGACGGACAGACGGACGGACATGGCTAGATCGACATAACATTTCACGACGATCAAGAATATATATACTTTATGGGGTCTCAGACGAATATTTCGAGTAGTTACAAACAGAATGACGAAATTAGTATACCCCCCATCTTATGGTGGAGGGTATAATAAATAAATTTCAGCTGCACGAACTTGCACCAATTCAATATTTTGGATTATTTTGTAAAAAATCGTTCTTAGGGGCTTTTTTGAAACAGGGTTATAAAACTCCGTTGAATTTCGGTTCTAGCGTATGAAAACATTCAACAAAAATGTTTACCGGAAAATAGTCTACTGTAGTCCCCTGAATACACCAAAACCCAAAACTTAGTAGTAAAGGCGTAAATTAAAGTAAAACCCTTCTATAGGCTTAAGAACTTAAATTAAAGAGATTGGTTAATATGGGAGCTTTATCAGGTTATATACCGATTTGGACCATACTTGGCGGAGTTTTTAAGAATCATAGCAGAAGTTATTGTACCAAATCGAACAATAATTGCACTCCCTGAAAGCTCAAGATGCTAAATCAGGGAGCTATTCAATTATAGATCGATTTGGACCATCCTCCACTTTTTTCTACATTACATTCAAATATACCTCTGTGCAAAATTTTAGAGCTCTTTGTTAGCTCATACTGTTTTTTTCCAACGAATACAGAATAGACTAAGAGGCAACACTGTGCGCCGTTCGGACTTCGCTATAAAAAGGAGGTCGGTCCCTTATTATTGATCTTAAACTTAAATAGGATAGCACAATTTATATGAAAGAAATTGGCACGTGTTCCTTAATGGAATGCTCATGGGCAAATTTTAATATTTCTTTCGATAATCCAATACAAAATTCTTCTAAAGTATTAAATACTTATCATTAATAGTTCAAAAAAAAACCACCCCATTACACGTACAGTTTTTTTTATAATGCAGTCGATGACTGAATAAATTTCTTATGCTTTTAACCGTTATGACAATAATCAACTAACACAAAAGAGCCTTCGATCATAATTTAGTTGTAGAGAAATAAGAGAGCATGAAAACAACACCAAATGTACTCATGTCGCTCCCATCTCAATGCATTGATACATACACATAAATTTGCTACTAACCTGTGTGTTTGATTTTTTTTGCGAGCTTCTTAACAACAGGGGGCTGCAAATAAGAGATAACGGCGTAAATTTTGCGTTTTGTTATTGTGAATTTAGTTTTTCTTGGTATTTCAATATATATTTCACTTTTTGTGGACTTTTAACTTAGTGTGTATAGACTTTTCGACCCACTTTTAGATATATTTTAACTATTCATTACAAGACATTATTAAAATTTCTTAATTAAGCGATTCCCGTGACCGTGAACTGCATGCAGCAGCTGCGCGAAATAAACTATTCTTAGAAGATGGTACTCATTGGCAGCTCATCATGTGTATAATGATGGAGTAGCGATTTTTGATAAACAGAGATGGACATGCTCGTTCCACTTATTAATGCGAGAGCAAGAATTGGTGTTGCAAATAAGAAATATCCAAAAAGGCATGCCAAATGCAAGAACTTTCCAACAAAAAGATATTTATAAAGTCCAAATTTACAATTTTTTTTTATACCCTCCACTATAAGATGGGGGGTATACTAATTTCGTCATTCTGATTGTAACTAATCGAAATATTCGTCTGAGACCCCATAAAGTATATATATTCTTGATCGTCGTGAAATTTTATTACGATCTAGCCATGTCCGTCCGTCTGTCCGTCCGTCTGTCTGTCGAAAGCACGCTATCTTCCGAAGGAGTATAGCTAGTCGCTTGAAATTTTGCACAAATACTTCTTATTAGTGTAGGTCGGTTGGTATTGTAAATGGGCCATATCGGTCCATGTTTTGATATAACTGTCATATAAACCGATCTTGGATCTTGACTTCTTGAGCCTCTAGAGGGCGCAATTCTTATGCAATTTGAATGAATTTTGGCTCGTAGTATTTTGTTATGATATCCAACAACTGTACCAAATATGGTTCAAATGGGTTCATAACCTGATATAGCTGCCATATAAACCGATCTGGGATCTTGACTTCTTGAGCCTCTAGAGGTCGCAATTATTATCCGATTTGCCTGAAATTTTGTACGACGGATCCTCTCATGACCATTAACATACCTGTTTATTATGGTCTTAATCGGTCTATAGCCCGATACAGCTCCCATATAAATCGATCTCTCTATTTTACTTCTTGAGCCCACAAAGGGCGCAATTCTTATTCGAATGGGCTGACATGTTACACAGGTCTCCAACATATAATTTAGTTGTAGTCCAAACCGGACCATATCTTGATATCGCTCTAATTAGCAGAGCAAATCTTTTCTTATAGCTTTTCTTTTTTGCCTAAGAAGAGATGCCGATAAAAGAACTCGACAAATGCGATCCATGGTGGAGGGAATATAAGATTCGGCCCGGCCGAACTTAGCACGCTTTTACTTGTTTTATTTATACTCACCACCGAAAGATGGGTGTATAATACACACTGCATATTTATTTTGTCATTCTGTTTGCAACACATCCAACTATTCACTGATCTAGACCATAAAATGGGAAATTGGTCTAGAAGCATGTAATAAAATTAAGGAAGTCGGATAATAAATGTGCTTTCTATGAGTCCAAGACCTTAAATCGGGAGATACGTATATATGGTAACTATATCCAAATAAAGTCCCATCTATATCCCATTTCATCCCAGCTATATTGAACAGGGATGTTGAAGAGCCTTATACAGCTAAGTGTGCCTAATTTTAGCAAATGTGCCTTTTATGAGCCCAAGAACTTACATCGGGAGATCGTTCTTTTTTAAGCGCTATATCAAGATATAGTCCGAAATAGACCATATTCGAAAATAACCTGGCTATTGACAAAAAAAAAATTATCTGTGCAAAGTTTCAGCTATATAAGTCTATTTTTAAGACTGTAGCGAAATCCACAACTTCGTCACGAAAAGCACGAAATTCCTAACTTAGATTTTCTTTTTTGAGGTTACTTTTTTATACCCACCACCATAGAATGGGGGTACACTAATCTAGTCATTCCGTTTGTAACACCTCATATTGATCTGAGACCCCATAAAGTATATAAATATTCTGGATCCCCTCGACATTCTGATTCGATGTAGCCATGTCCGTCCGTCCGTCTGTCGAAATCACCATAGCGGCCGAACGCGTAAAGCTACCCGCTTGAAATTTTCCACAGATACTTAATATGGATGTAGGTCGTTGGGGATTGCAAATGGGTTATATCGGTTCAGATGTGGATATAGCTCCCATATAAACCGATCTCCCGATTTGACTACTTGAGCCCCTGGAAACCACAATTTTCATCCGATTTGGCTAAAATTTTTCACATAGTGTTCTCTTATGACTTTTAGCAACTGTGCAACGTAAGATAGAGATCGGTCTATAATCTGATATAGCTCCCATATAAATCGATCTCCCCATTTTAATTTTTGAGCCCCTGGAAGCCAAAATTGTCATACGATTTGGTTGAAATTTTAATCTCCAACAATTGTGTCGTGTACGGTTCAAATCGGTCTATAACCTGGTAAAGCTCCCATATAAATCGATCTCCCGTTTTGACTTCTTGAGCCCCTGGAAGCCGCAATTTTCATCCGATTTGGCCTTAATTTTTCACATATTGTTTTCTTATAACTTTTAACAACCGTGCCAAATAAGGTGCAAATCGGTCTGTAATCTGATATAGCTCCCATATAAACCGATCTCCCGATTCGACTTCTTGATCCCCTGGAAGCAACAATTTTTGTCCGATTTGGGTAAAATTTTGCAGTGTTCTGTTTTAACTTTTAACATTTGTGCCAAGTACGGTCCAAATCGGTCTACAACCTGATATAGCTCCCATATAAACCTCAGTAGTTAAAAAGCAACAACAACACATTTTGAACTTTGGATGTGACCTTCATCAGATGTACCAAGTATAGTCTAATTCGGTTCAAAACCTGATTTTGCTCCCGTATAAACCAATCTCTCGATTGTATTTCTTGAGCTCTTAGATTGCGCAATTCTTACCCAATTCAGCTGAAATTTTGCTCTTGGTGGTCATATTCGTAACGAGTATGGTCAGAAATCGGTCTATAAGCTGATATTGCTCCCATAAAATTGATCTACCCAAGGTATTTCTTCAGTCTCTAGACTGCGCAACTGTTACTCTAAATGGCTGAAATTTTGCACCATGACTTCTACTGTGACCTCCAGCATTCGGTACGATGGTATGGTCTGAATCAGTCTATAAACCAATCTCACCGATGTACTTCTTGAACCTGTAGAGTGCCCAATCCTTACCCGTTATGTCTGAAATTTTGCACAATAATTTCAACTATAACTTATAACATTCGTTCCGAGTGCGGCAAGAATCAGTTTTCCTGAGCCTCCAGAGTGCCCCATTCATATCCGATATGGTTGAAATTTTGCAAAATGATTTCCACTATAACTTCCAACATTCGTGCCGAGTGTGGTTCGAATCGGTCTATAAGCTGACATAGGTCTCATATAAATCAATACCTTCACTTCTAAGGATTCCATTAGGTAGGTAGGTATAAATTTATTTGGAAATTTCTAATATTAGTTTTTTCCGTAAGGGGGGTCAATTTTCGTAGCATGGCCCTAAGGATAAACTTGTTTGAAAATAAACAATAAAATCTTCTTTAGAAATTAAACATCGACGAAAAAAATGTTTATCTCTAAAACAGAAAAATCTCCGATCATTGAGCTCATCTCGAAAGATAAACAAATGAAAGTTGGAAAACTAAAATGATCTTCGCCCTAACAGGCAAAAAACACAAATAAAAAATTCGGCATAGTCCGGGCGGGATTCGAATCTGACCCCACGGAGCAACAGCGAGACCCGTTGCTGTTGTCTAGCGTTCGAAGCCATCAATTCAACTTCCAGAAGGTGCACAGAATCATGTGTATGCTGTGGGAGTAGTGTAATTGTGTAGACAAAAATCTGCCACTACACAAAAACATGCATTGGAAAAAGAACAGCTAGCGAACAGAGTCGTCCCCCTTACTCTAATTTTCAGAAACGCCAGATCTCGGAGATGGGTGGTGCGATTTAAGGGAAATTTTGAGTTCTCTCATATAGTACCCTAAAAATAAAAATTTGGTATCCAAATTTTGGATAGGGTTCCTAGGGGGGCCGCCCCACCCTAAAACCTACTAAACATATATTTGGACCAATCTCAACAATATGGGACTCAAATGAAAGGTATTTAGGATAAGAAAACGTATCTGATATCCAGTTCTCGGACCAAGCGCTAGGAGGACCACCCCAAGCCCCAAAACACCCCCTAAATCGAACATATTTACCGACCATGACAATATGGGACTCAAATGAAAGGTATTTGCGAGTAGAATCTGATATCCAAATGAGGGACCACGTTTCTGGGGGTGGACCCCTACCCCAAAACACCCCCAAACAGAACTTATTTACTGGCCATGGGGGGCCGCCTCTCCCCAAAAATATCCCCCAAGGGGACAAATTTACGACCATAGCAATATGGGGCCCAAATGAAAGGTCTTTGGGAGTAAAGCACGAATTTGATATGAAAAGTATCTATGGGGCCACCCCACCCCCACAACACCACCCAACCCCCCAAAAGACCCCTGAATCGGACATATACCGATCATGGCAATATGGGACTAAAATGAAAGGTATTTACGAGTAGAATACGAATCTGATATCCAAATGTGGGACCAGGTTTCTGGGGGTCCACCCCTTTTCCAAAACACCCCCCAAACAGGACTTATTTACTGACCATGGAAATATGGGGCTTAAATAAAAGGTATTTGAATGAAGAATACGAATCTAATATCCAAATATGGGACCAAGTGTTTGGGGGGCCGCCTCACACCAAAAACATCCCCCAAAGGGGACAAATTTACGACTATAGCAATATGGGGCTCAAATGAAAGGTTTTTGGGAGTAAAGCACGAATTTGATATCAATATTCGGGAAAAGTGTCTATGGGGCCACCCCACCCCCACAACACCACCCAAATAGTAAATATTTTCTGACTATTGCAATATGAGGCTCAAATAAGAGGGTTTTTAAAGTGGAACGCTAATTCAAGGCCAACTCACTGACCATCCCCCAAAACACCCCCCAAGCCGGTCATGTTTGCCGACTTTGGAAATATGGGGCTCAAATTAAAGGTATATGGGAGTAGACCACGTATCTGATATCAACATTAGGGGCCAACTGTTTAGCGAACGTCCCACCACCATAACAACCCCCCATTGGACGTATTTGCTCACCAAGACGATTTGGGTCTTAAAGAGAGTGGAACTAAATATTCATAGTTTTAAGGGCCAATACCCCAAACCGGACATATTTGCTGACTTTTGCAATAAGGAGTTTAAATGAGATTAGAAAACGAAGTTTATATCCAATTTTGAGGGCAATGGCAACGTGGGGTTCAAATAAATGATATATAGATATATGAGAATAGAGCATGTTGCTGATAGATTTTCCGGGCTTAGTGTTTGAGTTACCACCCAATCCCCAAAACACCCCTAAATCGGACATATTTACCGACCATGTCAATGTGGAGCTTAAATGAAAGGCATTGGGGGGTAGAGCAAGAATTGATACCCATTTTCGGGACCAATTTTCTGGGGGTCTACTCCTTTCCCAAATACTCCACAAACCGCAATTTTTTACTGACCATCGCAATATGGGGCTCAAATAAAGGTTTTTGGGAGTAGAATACAAATTTGATATCCAAATGTAGGACCATGTATTTAGGGCATCACCCTTTTCCCAAAACACCCCCAAAGGGAAAAAAATTTTCGACATGCCAATATGTGTCTCAAATGAAAGGTATTTCAGATTAGAAAACGAATTTGGTAACCTATTTTGGGGCCATGTGTTTGGAGGACGCCTTATCCTGTAAACTTCTCTTAAGCTAATGGCAATATGGGGTTATGGTATGGTAAATGGTATTTGAGAGAAGAGCACAATGCTGATATTTTTTCAGGGCCAAGTATCTGGGGGACCACCTCTCCCCGAAAACACCACTAAATCAGACATCATGAGAATATCGGGCTGAAATGAAGTATTTTAAGAATGGAGTACACCTTACATCCAAACTTAAATTCGTAGACCAATAATGATCATATGGGATTCAGATAAAGGCACT